>NW_021604719.1:5501821-5516820 GCF_004785775.1 Grammomys surdaster
AGAGAGAGAGAGAGAGAGAGAGAGAGAATTCAGTAGTTAGGGACTATCAATGAAAGCAGTGAGTGAAGTCTGTCTTCTCCACCTCCAGCCCTGCCTTGGTAACAGCCTCCCTTCTTGGTATCTTGATCCATTACACTCATAATTGGCCTGGACTACTTAGTGCTATATAAAAATTCACAAAGGGACAGAGAGAAGAAGGTAAGAAAGCTGATGTGTATCGACTTTTATGTGTCAGACAAACCACTGAGTGAGTTATCACATTTAATTTTATCAATAGCTCCATTATCCAGTGAAGAATTCAAGAATAACCCTTCAGTGACCCTAGATGTACCATGATAAGAAAGTCTGCGGTGTATTTACTTTTGTAAAAGCTGTAGCATAGGCATGATTCTTTCAAGTCTGTAAGTCCATCATGGACTCCTAGGAAGAATCTTCCTGAGCTTCTCTCATATCCTGTGTTTTGTAGGACTGAGGAACTATTGTAGAATTGTTTTTTACCTGAAAATCTTAAACATTTGTTTTTTTGACTTAAAAATTTCCTGAGCATCTACATAATTGATTAAGTCACGTTATTATTTTTAAACTTCACCTGAATAAGAAAAAACTTGCAATTTCAAAAATATAATCCAAGTTATATTGTTTGGGGAAGTAGAAATCTAGACTCCCTTTAAGTGTTTCTTTCTTAGTGAATATCCTTCAGCTCTGACTCAACTTTCTGGCTCTTTTGGGTAGAGAAACACACTTCTCTCCCAGAATGTCCCTATCTCTGATAGCAAGTAATGTCATGTGCAGATAAGTAGAAGTTAGATGTAGGCTGTTCCCTTTTCTCAGAGCCCTCGTTTATGACTTGCATGACCTATAGGCTTTGAATCTACTTTTATGAGATGTCTGGTTTAAACATGACTTTGAATGGAGGTAGCGATGTTCATTATTTAAATCTCAAATAAATGGTTGGCTGTTTAGTGGACAGACTATGTTTGACCAACTTCTCTTCTGCTTCTGATGATCAATCTTTGTTTAAATCATTTACTGGCCTTTGCATTAAGAAAATGACAGACTTTAGATTGTACTTCTGACTCATTATTCAAGTGAGTAAACAATTTAGGCAATTGTCTGTAAATTCTGGATATTAGCCTCTTGACTGAAGTGTTGCTGGTAAAGATTTTTTCTGGTGTTTTGTGGGCTGTGTGTCCGATCGCTCTGCTGATAGTTTACTTTGTTGTGTGGGGACTTTATTTTCCTGAAGCCCCATCTGTTGATACTTGGTGCTGTTGACATTCTGTTCAGAAAGTTCCTTCCTGCCCCAGTGTCTTCATCAAGAACATTTCCCACACTTTCCTCTGAAAGTTTTTTGTTTGATGTTGTTTCAAGTTTTAAATTAAGGTCTTTGACCAATTTTGAACTCATTTTTGTACAAATTAAAAAATATTGAATGTAATTCTATTCTTCTGCAGGTGGATATCCAGTATTGCTTTCACCATTTGATGAATAGTTTATGTTTGTTTTTCAAAGTATGCTTCCATTTTGTCAAAAATTAAGTGAGCATAGCCTGTAGATTAATTTCCAGGACCTAAATTGTATTCTACTAGCTCCTCTTTCTGTTTTTATGATAGTACCTGGATCTCTTTATCATTGTGGCTATGTAGTATTATTTGAAGTTGGATCTTGTAATACCTCCAGCACCATTCATACTCCTTATTCATTGGCTCTTCTTTTTCTTTTGTGGTTCCATACGAATTATTGGATTGCTTTTTCTAAATATGTGAAACAGGAACTAAAATTGGAAATCAGCAAATGGGCAAATTGAATTGAATATACAATTTTAAAAAATAAAGAAAGACGAAAAATCCACCAATGGTCAATAACTATGTTAAAAGTTTCCAACATCTAGATACCAGAGAGATGAAAAATAAGATTACTTTAAGATACCACTTCACCAAATTATTTGTCTGTTGTTTCACAGAGTTAGTCAGCCTATTTGAGACCCATGGACCAGCAGAAATAAGCAAAAATAACCCAAATAATGGTCCCAAGATGGGAGGAAGTCGGGTTGACAACCATGGAAAGGCTGAAAAACAATTCTTTTACCAGTACTCACCTTTCTCTATTTCTCTCTGACTTTTCTCAGGGCCTTCTCTGATCTATTTCATGCTCTCTTTAACCCTCTCTGTCTTGTCTATGAAAAGGCAACATTCTTCTTTAAGGGCTGTAGACAGTCAAGAGCTGTATACAGCCTATTCTATTGTAATAGAGTAAATCAAGTCCAGTAAGGATCTTTGTGATTTTTGGAGGTTTCTTTAGACAGTGAAACGAGGGATTTCATTGACATCAGATTAGTGATGTCAATGTCTAGCTGTTTGATGTTCCTGTCAATGGCCCTTCAAAGGTCTGAGTAGTATAAGTTCGGAGGCCATCATCTGAATTAGAACTTCTAACAGCAGACATCATGGGTGATTCATTTTTACCTAGAAAGGAAAAAGAAGGGAATTCTCAGGGAGATTTCTCTTCCCTGGATGTAAATTGCTGTTCATCTTATTTATGATTGGGCCTGGCTTTGTGAGGGTATCTATTTATTTCATTAATCTTTTTGGTAGCCAGTTAGCTGTGCCTTCCATTATCATAAGTTAACTATGGAGGACCACGAGACTCCAGATGTGGTTGTTACTTTATACAGGGTATTCCCAAAACCCATCTCCACTCAACCTAAAAGAGGGGACTTCTTCTCCTAGAACAGGCAGAGAGGGGCCACCCAGAACCCCCTCTGACTGGCAATCTGAATTCTTGCTTAGGCTGCGAGGCTAAGCACTGCAAGGGAATATAAATAAAAGTTAAAAATATCTCTCTGGGTTCCCTGAGGGACAAGCCTGACCGCATAGGGGTTGATGTCAAAAGTATCCCCTCTCCAGGAAAAAGACATCAGGATAGGTATGGCCCTCATGCCTCACTGGACAATAACAGGGGGACTGGAGCCATTACAAGGTCCCCTTCAATTACTTGAGGTCAGGCCTCTATCCCTGCCTTCACAAGATTAGTATTGCCACAGCCCTTCTATATTGAGAGAAGGGAGGAGATGTCAGGGACATCCCTGCTTACACACTGAAGGCCTAAAATCAGCCATAGGCCTAAAATCAGCAATAGGCCTGTCATACATGTATACTAACACCAAGTCTTGGGTCTCTGTGGAAAAACATTGAAACAGATGGCTATAAGCTATTGTAAACAGGCAGCTTTCATGGAAATTACCAGCCTGAGGAGTCATAGACCTTGTAAATAGGTAGCCTTGGTGGATAATACCAACTTAGATAAGGACAAGTGAATCATAGTCAGAGTCATAGTGATCTGTCCTCTGAACCTTTACCCAGCTAATACCCTGTTCTGAAAGATATATGTATTTCCCCTGGACACCCATGCTCCAGTGTCATCCCCTTCCCCACACCCTGCCTTTCTGTGCTTATAACCCCTGTGTGAATGAATTATGATTTGAAAAAAATAAATAAATTATTAAAAAAAGATACCACTTCATCCAGTGAAAATGGCTGTCATGAAGAACTATGACAACAAATGTTGGAGAGGATATGAGGGAAGAGAAGCCCTTATTCATGGTTGGTGTAAATATAAATTATTATATCCATTATGGAAATATTCTCAAAAAACCAAAACTACGTCTATATTATTCAGCTCTCCCACACCTGGTATATACTAAGAGAACCCCATAGCTCATCATAGAGGTATTTGTACCCCACATTTATTGCTGCTCTGTTCATTATAGCTACAAAATAAACTCAACTTAGGTGTCCATCAACAAATGAATGAATAGTGGAAATATCATATACATATAAATTAGAACACTATTTTGTTCTAATGAAAATTAAATAAGATTCGGAGTAAAAATGGGTGGAATTAGAATGTGTAATATTAAATGATGTCACCCAGTCCCAAACAAAACAAACCAAACAAAAACCAAAACAACAAAAACAACAACAACAAATGAATAAAACTCACATGTTCTCTTTTATATGCAGACTATAATATATATGACATGAAGATATATATGGAGACTATATATCTGTGTCTGTTATATTCATGTAATAAGACACCACGACCAAGGCAACTCTTATAAGAGAAAGCATTTAATTCAATTTCAAAGGTTGAGTCCATTTTCATAAGGGCATGAGCACACATGTTACTGGAGCAGTACCTGGGAGCTATACCCTGATCCACAGGCAAAGAAAGAGAGAGAATGGCCCTCAGCCTTGTGTGGGTTTTTGAAATCTCAAAGCCCTCCCTCAGTAACAGGTTTTCTCCAGCAAGGCCACACTCCATCCAGCAAGGCAGCACCTCTTAATCCTTCTCAAAATAGTGCCACTCTCTGAGGACTAAATGTTCAAATATATGAGCCTATGGGGAGCCATTCTTATTAAAATTATCACAATGTATATAAGTAAATGTACATGTCAGTGTTGTATAACACGAAAAAGACGAGGACAAGGAAAGATAATGTTAGGTGACAAGGAAGTACAGGATGTAGGTGGAGGACAGGTAAGTCCTGAAAGAATTTATAAAGCTAATTGCTTTTCTAGTTTTAACTCTATCATAGTATTTTCTTTCTTTCTTTCTTTCTTTCTTTCTTTCTTTCTTTCTTTCTTTCTTTCTTTCTTTCTTTCTTTCTTTCTTCCTTGTGACTTATTACACAAAAACGGTAATTGATAGTAGATGTATAAAATTGAAGGCAAAGATGTAAGAATTTAATGGTGATTCCAAAGGCATAGAACTTCATCAAGATGTATAGACTTTGGGTCTGGGAAGTACTTGTTTGAGTAGCTACATTAATCACAATAAAATGATTAAAAACAATGATTAATTATTTAGCTAAAAATAATTTTCATGTGTGGTTCACAAATATAAAAATATTCCTAACGAAAAGTATTCCTCCTGTTTTTAAAAATATATACTATGGCTGTACTTATAGGGCTGAAAATTTTGAACAGCTGGGTTTGTTTGTCCAGAATGTTCCATGTTGTGACTTTGAATCAAACACAATCTTCAAAAAACTTATTAAGAGCTTCTCCTGTTCTTAATGCTGGGGACAGTATGAAGCCGAAAGGATTTCCAGCTCTAATGACTTAGCCAGGTTTGAAAAACCAATTTAATAGTGCCCGAGACCCCTTTATAAATGTGAAGTTCCCCACTGCTTTTGAGGGGCAGCCTATTGCCCTAGAATCTTTGAACAATCACCAAAGAAGACATTGCACCAGGAGGGTGAAAACGGTGCATATTAACTGCAGCAACTGCACACAATCCAGGATGAATGACTGGTCCTCTTTTCCCCTTCATCCCTTGTGATTAGAAATAAATTTGTTAGGTATGTCCAGGAAACTAATTACATCATCATGAGGAATATCCAGTGGGGAAATCTTTTCTTTTCAGATCAAAAGGATGGCTAGCAGCTACTGTGCTCAATCTAGTCATCTGTAGGAGAGAGTGCCAGGAAAGGGATAGCAGCTTGGCTCCCTGGGAGCATCTGTTCACAGAAAAAGATGGGAAATTAACCATGTACTGGGGAGGCAGCTGCAAAGCACACAGTAAACAGGAATCAGGGGAAAGCTCACCCATTCGGAGGAGACACAGTGAGAAGGGAGCTGATGGAAACTGGAGACTCAGTGTAGGGAGATCTTGGTTTTTTAAAAACACCATCAAGAAGAAGGAGTCCTGGTTTGTTACCAGTTCAGATGCTTTCCTTCACACAGTGTCTTTCCCCTCACATACTAATAGAGCCAGGAACAGTTGCTAGGTTGTTATGAAGACTAAATATGCTGATTATAAGGTACTGTATATATCATAGTTTTTGTAGACTAATACCAGTCAGTACTATTTGGGTTGGGTTTTTGATATTTTTACAGTGTGGAGGAACTTACCCAGAGTCTTGGGCATAGTAGAGAAACACAGAATTACTGAGTTATATTCCCATCCTTACAAATTTCATTATTAATGCTTCACTTAGCATCTACCCATTTAAAACTTAGAATTGTCATATGGGATGCAATTATCGGGCATACTAATTTTTAGAAGAGTCTTCCATGGAAGTGATACCAAGTATGATGCTTTAAACCCGATACTGAATGCTACAAACTACTAGTACTCAATCAATTGATCCCAGTTACAAGAAAAGAGACATTAATAATCAGAATAGATGGGGACACAGCCCACATTTAATCTTTTAAAATAAAAATAACACATCTTAGATAAAATGGTATATTTTATATGTCTATATCACAGATATTAAATATGCCTCAGGTCACATAGGTTCCAGGGATTTGATGAATCTAGAATGATTCCTATACTTCAATACACAATTTTTAGAGGAGGAAATATTGACCAGAGGAGCACAATCTTGGTTGAATGGTGTGATAGTTTGCTGGTTGAAAGCCTACCCCTCTCCCAGATATCAGACTGTCAGAATGCTAGTCACCAGTGAGATGTTCCCACCGTTCTCTTAGCGAGCTGGGGCTACTTTGCCAGTCCTCACCAGTAGATGATGTACAGAAATGAGGTCAGTCAACTCAGACAGAGAGGTTAAGAAGCAGATTCCCCTCTCCACCTCTGCTGACTGTCTAGCACATGGACAGTCTCAGAATCTATGTGTTGAAGGTAGCACAGCCTTTGCATCTCTGCAGACAATATGAAGCTGATGCTTCACCTATGTCACCAACCTCTTTCTTTTCTGATCACTGATGTAGCTGAGCAAGTAATAGAGTTCTTTTGTGCCAAGCTAGCTTTTTCTTAACAATAAGCGGCATAGACTTTGTTAGGATTATTCATTTCTGCAGAAGGGTGTAAGTCTTTTCCTCTCTGGATACAAATTAAAACGTTACCACTGACCTATATACACCACCATACTTTTAAACACCTTTGGGAACAAGACACTGAAAAAAAATCAAGAAGTAGAACAGACGCTAAGTAGGTAAACCAGAGGCGACATGGTCAGGTTTGAAATTATTATGCTAATAATTGAAACTGCATTTTCTCCATTACATAAACCAGTTTCTGGGAAGGTTTGACAAATATGTTATCTATTTCCTCTTATTTAGAATGATTGTTTTGCTATTGAGTGACTGTTTACCTTAAGTAGTGACCAACACGGCAGAGTGTGGGTGCAGTCTAACTGCTAAGCACACAGACTTACAGGCTCTGAATCCTGATTGTCAAGCAAGGGATCTCTCTCTCTCTCTCTCTCTCTCTCTCTCTCTCTCTCTCTCTCTCTCTTTACTTATTTACTTTACACCCTGCTCGCTTGCTCGCTGCTTTCCTCCTGATCATCCCCTCCCACAATCCTCTTCCCACCTCCCATTCTCCTCTTAGTCTGTGGGACCCCCCTGGGGTATCCCTCCACCCTGCACTTCAAGTGTCTGCCAGGCTAAGAGAGTCTTTTCCCACTGAGGCCAGACAAGGCAGGCCAGCTAGAAGAACATATCCTACAAGCAGGCAACAGCTTTTGGGTTAGAAGGGTTATATTTTGATGGTAGCAGTCCCTGGCTTTGTGACGTGGGGATATAATACCACCATTCAAGTCTTGGCTTCTTTGTAAAGTGAGATAGTAGAGATTCATTCTCTAGTACTGTTTGAAGGATTACATGAGGTCAACTTTCTAAATACATCAAATATAGAAACATATTCAAAACATGCTTCCAAAGAGGTAGAATATAAAGAGAATGCACTATTTGATTAAAAGATTCGAGGGAAGCAATTTGATTATATAATACTTTTCAAATTATATAATTATATATAATTATAAAATTATACATATTATAAACTTATATACTTTGAAACTTTTTCTTGGTCTTGTAATGCTTTTGTTGTCAGAATATTAGAGAAAGTAGGTATTTTCCATGGTCAGAAATGAGAAGAGTAGAATGGGCGTTGTAGCTGTTAGTTCACTGGAAGGTACAACAACATACTGGTAGACTTTCTGCTATGTGCACCTTCACTTCCTACAGTAGTAAACCATGTGAAAAGCCTTTTGTAGGATGCAACCCTTGATTTCAAAATCAGTCATTTGTTTTCCCATTCAGTGCTTGTCAAGGGTTGAGAGGTATTCATAGTTGGTTCAGAGCTAGTGTGGTCATTCAAATACTCTAGGACAGACTAGCCATCTAACAATGTAACAAGAGGGACAAGGACAGAAACTTTTATAATCAGATGTGCTACATGACTGAAATATATAAAATATTACAGAACAGAGAAGAAAGTGAACCTGACTTTTATTATCATGGAATTTTTTTTTTTAGAATAATTGATTAAAATCTCCATTTTGCTTCCATTACATTTGAAGGTCAGGATGAAGAACTGATCTTTTTCTGATGCTAATAATGCTTATAACATGAAACAAAATCTAAATTTCCTTAATATCAAGATTTATTACTTAGGTAAAATATTGACTTCAGCTTTACCTGGGCTAGTATTTTTCATGTGTGCTTGCATGCTACCTCACCAGTGTCTGTTTTAATCTGATGTTAACAAACAAACAATGGTGAAGTTTAATCTATTCTTTTAACGTACATGTAGAGAGTAAATATACCCCAATTAGATGAAGCATTCCTTTAGTAATTCATGTGAGCTGAGTCTCTCTGGGTCCCCAAATGAGCCGATAGAATCCATTCAGAATGTTATATGACTGGGTTGTGTGTGTGTTCTGAAGTCTTTTCCCATTGTTGTCAGAAAGAGGACTAGGTTCTCTAGTGCATGGAAACACCCAAAGTACAGCTAGACGGCTGCACGACCAGAAAGAGTTAGCAAAGGGGCAGGAAAGATTCATCTTCCCTGTTTATGAGATTACTTGCTGACTACAGCATATGACTAATGGTGCTGGGACCATAGATGTGTTTGGAGAATGACTCTCTAGCAATACATTTTTATGTCTTATTTTAATAACTTTTTTATTATATAAGTAATACACATTCATTGCAGGGAACATAAAACCATAAATGAACAAAAAACATAACAAAAGCTTTTCATATCCTGTCACCCATGGCATACAGGCTTTTGCAATGTATATATATTATTCATGTTTTGCAACTTTTGTTATTATGAGTGTCAAGGAAAGATTGAGAACAAGAAATTGTTTTCCATTGCCATTTTGCCCCAAGGATGTCTGATGTTCCAGGATACATTCAATATATACTTTGTCAAACATGGCATTGGATAAACTTAGGGATGCTATTTATGCAATGTTCTCTCTTTACTAAGTTCCCTTAAGTATTGTGGTAGACTGGACACAAAGATGGGCTTTGGAAGCAGAAGGCAGGAGTTCAAACTGAATTTTCTTCATTTTGTGGTTCTGTCACCTTTATATGTTATGTAGCAAAATTACTTGAGATAGTTAATGTCTTATCTCTTTAAAATTTCAATTTCATGTGGTTCAGTATAGTTCCTAAATTTTTTTAACATAGCTTTCTTATGTATAACTCATAAGATGATGCTACTGGATAAAGCTGTTTGAGAATTCAGTTATATATTTGTAAAGGACTTGGCACACAGTAGGTTTTCAAAAAGTTTACCTCCTTAAAGTTTTCATTGAAGACATAGAAAGTTTTTAAAAGATAAATGAGTTCAGATCCTCAAAGGTGTAAGTAAGAAAATAAAATTAATATACATAATAAATTTTAATGCTGATTCTTTTGAGGGAGGCTAGACCACTATTAGCCTTCATTTTCTTAAGTTAGAATGAAGGAGTGAAAGAGAAATTAGATGGGATTCCCTAGGTCATAATGCAAATCTGTGAAAGTTTGCCAATGTTTTAGGAGTCCTGGAGCCAAAATTGCCTACTTCAGGTGTCTTCTGTGTTACTAGTAACCCTGCCTTGCTGTCACTGGCCAGTGGGTGGGTGTAGAGAAGGCAGGATTTTTAGAATACAAACCTGTGGGCTGAAGGCAGAGGCCAAAGAGATACATACTCAAAGCCATTGTCATTTTCTACAGCATACTCGAAAATATTAGAATTAGAACAGAAGAGATGTTTAGGATTTAGAAAGTCTAGAATTGTAAGATTTTCCAATGCTATGTCCCTCTTCTTAGGAATGCTAACTCCCTACCCACAAGCCTAATTTTGTCTTCTTGACTCTTTTCCTTTTTAGTCAGGCCCTGGCTGTATGCTTGGCCAACTCTTCTTCCCACTCTTGATGCTGGTAGCACCAGAAGTCTCTAAGAATGAGGTTGGGCTGTGATGGCTGTTGACAAATTACCTTTCTTTTGTGTCTTGTTCTTCTTATTAAGATCTAGAATACTGACATGAAATGACTATCATTTTATCTCTGAGCAAAGAAGTCCCAGAGAAGGAAAACAGAACCGCTGACTTGTACATTGTTTATGTACTAGATGCTTCATAGCTCTCTGATTATTACTAAGGACATTATTGCCTGTGGTTATGATAATGACACTGGAATTTCTACATATTAATGAGCTGATAAGATAATATGATGCTTAAATACACAGTTACTAGGATTAATTTTTTGTTCTGCATTTTTTGCTCATTACTTAGAAACCTAGGAATCCATAAAAAGGAATGGTTTATTTTAGTTTATTAATAAAGTACTATATTGTCAATTTTTCTTGTTTACAACAACAAAAACACCACATGCTAACGTCACCAAACCAGGGCAATAAATGATTGACAAACCTGTCATATGTACACATTTTTCCACTTTCCCTAGAGATTTAATATATTTCAACAGTTATCACAATTGTGTTAGAATTTATTCGTTGCAAAACTGTCAAAGTCAATGTGCTAATATCAAAGTTTATATTAACAACTCAAAATAGTTCAAGCCTTTAAATTGTTGACATGGAAACACATCTTTCTTCACCTTATCAGAACCCTGCACATGTGCCTATGTGGACTGGGCCCTGGATTAATCAGAAATGTGCCTTTTGATTATGCTTTGAAGTCAGCAAGAGTTATGAGGAAAATCATTATGAACCACTGTTCTGTATATCTGCAGAGAACAATCAGTGCTACTATGTTGGCTCTCTCTCTCTCTCTCTCTCTCTCTCTCTCTCTCTCTCTCTCTCTCTTTCTCTCTCTCTCTCTTTCTTTCTTTTTTCTTTCTTTCTTCTTTCTTTTTTCTTTCTTCTTTCTTCTTTCTTTCTTTCTTTCTATCTTTCTTTCCTTATTTTTTTCTTCCTACCTTCCTTTCTGTTTTTGTCCTGCTTTATCAAGCTGGTACCGTTTTTACACCATCCAAGTTTTTCCAGTTTGTAATGCAAAGTAACAGTTGTGCAAAGAAGAGGCAGAAAGCCCTTTGCTGTGTCAATACTAAGTTCAAAAGTTAAAGGTAGTTTTTTGAATTAAGTAAATAATATTAGAATAAAAAGGTATAGAAAATGATAGTCCATCCAGGATAAATTCTTAAAGCATGTTAGAAAACAAGATAAGACAAGACAAAACAATGGAAGGGCTACGGTTAAGCATGTGGCTTCTGGAACACACACAGCCTATAGCTCAGTGGTTCACTGGGGTCTTTAAACCATTGTGTAACCATCGGGGTGGGGATATGGATTCTTTTCTGTGGCTGGGATTGATTGTGGTGACCAGACTGAGAATCTTAAAGCTGTCTGTCTATCACAGGGTTCTTGCTTCATATAATTTCATAAGAGTTTAGTTTTTTGTTTGTTTGTTTGTTTGTTTATTTTTTGGTGTTTTTGTAAGTGATCTTTGTTACTGTCTACCAGCTATTTCTCTAATACCAGTGAGAAAAAATAGACTATCTTCCTCAGGAAGGGAGCTGGAGAGGGGAAGAATGACCTATATGTGTACCACAACTTACATTTGTGATTGTTTTCTTCAGTGTTCTGCCCATGTGACTAAGACATTAAAAACAACTGAGCAGACTTCTGGCATACAACTTTCCAGAGTAAAACAATTAGTAGGTATTTCTGAAAATTTGACAATTAGACTTGTGGAGATTCTACTCTGAAAATTTCTTCTATCTCAGATCAGAATGTAATTTTCCTTCCTTTCAATTCCTAAGGTCATCAGGTAGTGAGTCTTGTGGTGCTGAGAAGTCTTGAGAGAAAGGAAAGAGAATGTGTAATTCTATACAAGAGAGGAGATATAGTCTAGGACAAGCACAAGACTTTATGAATGTCATAGGACCTGTCAGTTACATGGAAAATTACTTATTCTTTCACCATCTCCTAATAAGCAACAACATCTCTCATCTGTATTTTGTTGGCATGCAATTTCATATCCATTCATCCATTCATTCCTCCATCCAACCATCACACATTTACCACATCTTTACCATGTACCCCGAACTATGCCAATATGGAAAATAGAAAAATTGCTCCTTTCTTGGATTATAGATGCCAAGGGCAGGGCTCTGGGGTCAAGCGTGCAGTGAGTCTCTGTCTTCTCTAAGTATATTGATGAGTTCTATAGAACAGTTAATGTGACCTTGGTGCCTGGTACAGAGCTTAGCACAATAGAACAGTATGTTCACTAGGGCATATCTGGAGCAGGGCAAACTATAGATAGTTTTCATTTAGAGCAAGTTAAGTCAATTCAGATTCTTCCCAATAGTAATAAGACAACCAATGCTATAATAGTTGGCACAGATAACGCTTCCCCTGTCATATTCCATCAACTCCTGTACCCATGCACAGAGCTGATGGCTAATTCAGAATTCATTCCTCAGAAGCCTGTTTGTGTAGGCCCTAACAGTCAAATGAAGCCATGTAGGATTTTAATGAAGCCATTGCCATCAGGATTTTAGCAACTGGAACAAATCTAAGTTGTTATTGTCAACTCTGGTAACAACACATAGACATTAATTAGTTAAATGAAGAATATATTTACTACATTTACTTTGACTTGAGTGACAGTAAACATAGGGGAAAGTAACAGAAACCTTATTAGACAACCTTGTATTCAGACCTGTGTGCTTAGCTTCATGTTAGTTTTATTTTCTCTTTGTGTTATATTTAATTTTTGGTTATACTGATTGGTATTCGCCAATGGAAAGATGGCCACCTGATTTAATTTTATGAGGTAGACTATAAGAAATCAAAGCATGTGAATAATTAAATTGGAAGTCATTTTTGTTAGATGGTAAGTCTAAATCCTGGAGTTGAGCACTAGAAAATAGCTCTAGGGAATGTGACATTTGAATTTCCATGATAGGATGCCATAAGAGCTGCCCTACTGGCAGGACACTCTTTTACACAG
This sequence comes from Grammomys surdaster, assembly GCF_004785775.1. Classification (NCBI taxonomy): domain Eukaryota; kingdom Metazoa; phylum Chordata; class Mammalia; order Rodentia; family Muridae; genus Grammomys; species Grammomys surdaster. The sequence continues at coordinate 5,515,040 of NW_021604719.1, forward strand.
GTCCTACTTCCTCAGGGATGAACTGATCTCCTTTCCCTCTGACATGCTTTCAAGTCTCTTCCTAAATAATGCTTTTCATTTTGCTATTGAGGCTGGCTACTCTGCTTATTCCAAGAAGCACTAAGGGAAATAAAAACAGATGGAAGACAACTATTATAGAATTATGAATGTTCCTGAGGCTCTCTGCACATACCTAGGCACTAGAAGTCAGTTCACCCATGCTCAATGAATTAGGTCCAAGCATAGTTCAGGTGTTCCTCTTCGATGATCAGAGTCTTGATTTCGCTTCCTGGAGACATGAATTTCAGTGACCCTGAGGAGGCATTAACTGGGACAGTCACAGTCAGTTGTACCTTGCAACAGAACTTCATCATTAATTGGGATCAACTTAAGGGCAACTTGCAGGTTGAAGATGTCTACAGACTGGTTAAAGACAGAGTAGGACCAATAAATAGTAGAACTGGGCAAGAGACACCGTGCTTTGGGGGACAAAATATACTTGATCAGTTATAGTGATTATCTATTGATAACTGGACTTAGAATGAGAGATATTTTGGTTTAGGACAATTTCACATTTTAATATGACTTTGTTATTAAATAGCAATAATATTTTGAAAACATTTTCGTGGTCCAAATAAATGATAAAAATAAAATTCCAAGACAGATTAAGAATTTACTTGTGTGCACTACAGGCTGTCTTATATCACTACCGCTGAAAGCATGTTAGTCAAAACCACAGGCTTCAAAGTTTATCCAAGGGGCAGAATCTTCTTTTTCCTTCACTAGAAGGAAACCCTGATCCTGGTGCTCAAAACTCACCACATCCTATTTCTTAGGCCTTGGATTTCTGGCAAGGAATTCTTTAGGTTGAGCTGAAGCTGAACTGGATTCTGGGAACAGAATTTATAGAACGGCTGCTTGATCTCTGAGAAAACAGGAACCAAAGTATCCTGTAATAAAAGCAGCAGTCATCAGGAACAACCTAATAGATGCTGTGTGGTCACAGAGTTCATCTCTGCTGAGATGCTGATGAACCCCTCACCCTCCCATGACCTCAGTGTTTCACAAACCCTTCAAGATGCATTGCTTCATTAGTGTCTACTCTTGAAAAAGAAAGATTGCCAGCCCATAAAAATAAAATAAAGCTCACCAAAGTGAATTATCAAGTACGTTTTCATGGCTGGAAAGTAATGGCTTTCAGGTTGTAGTCTTCAGCCCAAGGATTTTTACATCAAACCTTCCAACATTTTTCAGTGAGACCACATATGAAATCTCTTTCTCCTACAAGGCCACACAAAGAACCCATGCGGTGGCATAATCCAATTACAGAGCAACCCCTTTCTTAGCCAAATTACTATTTTTTTTTACAACCGCTACTGTATATGTCTAGTGGCAGTAGGAAATTAAAAATTAAATTATTGATAAAGCAAATTCAACCAATGACAGGCCCTACTTTTCTTAATATTGCAGAGAATATATGCTATTTAAAGCATATTAATCTAGCTGTTGATGTTAATATTATTGATCAAAGGGTCATTTCATACTTAACAAGTCAATACATCATTTTGACACAAAAAATAATTAGCTATGTTCTGCCACTAAAAGAATTTATAATTTTTAAGTTTCTACAGGACTCAAAGATATAAAGACATTATCATCTTCTAGTGCATAGGAGAGTTTGTTAAAACGTAAACTCTAAGGTGTAAGTATAGAGTTTGACAGTTACTCTTCCTTCTTCCTTCCTTCCTTCCTTCCTTCCTTCCTTCCTTCCTTCCTTCCTT
>NW_021604719.1:5516830-5529027 GCF_004785775.1 Grammomys surdaster
CTTCCTTCCTTCCTTCCTTCCTTCCTTCCTTCCTTCCTTCCTTCCTTCCCTTTTTCTTTTCTTAATCCTCCCCTTCTTTCTCAACCTTTCTTTTGGGGACTGAGTCTCATGTAGCCCAGGCTGGTTTCAGACTTTCTATGCGGCTAAAGAGAATGTATTTATCTCCTGCCTCCATGTCCCAAGTTCTAGGATTACAGGCACCTGATGCTTACTTGTCTTACTTTACTACCAGAATTTGAACTCAGGCCTTTACTTCATGCAAAATAAGCATTCTACCAATGGTGCCACACTCCTGATCTGAGATTTTGCATTTTGAACAAGCTTCTTGTGTCTGCTGCTGAGATGTTTTTTGTTTTGTTTTGTTTTGTTTTGCTTTGTTTCTTAGGAGCCACAGTCTTACTGTAGGCTCTCTGTGGGTGGAGCAACTGGTAGCGTAAGAGCCAGCCTAGTATACAGAAACTTCCAATCTGTTTGAAGTGAGTGGCTGAAAATGAAGTTCTTCCATGAGTTTTTGTTTCATTTTTATTGCATTTTTTCCCACACAGTAATGTGCGACTGCAGTTGAAATGTTCTCGCGTCCCTGACAGTAGCTCGTTATATACTAAATCAGCAGTGGCTCATCTCACCATTTCTGCGAATGGCTTCTGAGGCAGCACACATTTTCTAATTTCATATACTCAAAAACCTTTTCATTTTGTTGTCTAAACAATTCATTCGGAAAACTCCAGGCAATTTTGCCTTGTCTTACCATTTTCTCCTGTAGGAAGCAAGTCCCTAGTGTCACATACGTGGTTACCTGAAGAAATCTATGGGCTGTGCTCACAGTCCGTGTCCAGCTGCCTCCTTTGTAGACCGATAGAGGTAGCTAATCTTCACCTGTGCTTTTGAACCCTGTCCCTTGTTTCATGTTGTCAGTCCTTGCTTTATTTTTACACTGATGTTCCATTTCTCCCAAAATTGAGGCTGGGAAGAATGAGAAGAAGAGTAATTGAGAGACTCCTGATTGAAATTGTTTGCCAGAGAATGGAAGCTTTACCAGGAAATGGAATAGTAATTGAGGAAACAGACAGAGCCGTGTCCCCATCCCCAGAGTACTACTCGAATGGATTGCCTGTGCTCCTGGAGAGTCAGAGCAGACTGACTTCTTGTATTAGAGAATGTCTAATTTATGGATCCATTTCCCACTGAGATTCTTGCAGGGTGCTGAAATGTCTCTTACCCCATTTCAACATTTACAGGTAGTGTACTTATACATATATTAAATAAAATCTGGTACAATATTATGTATGTGTTTGTAAATGTATATGGGGAGAGAAAGAGGCCTATCAGAAGGAATTGGCTCATAGCTTTATGGACTTGGACAAATCTAAAATCTATAATCAGGGACTAGACAAGGCTACCCATTCTCTCCTACCTATTGAATATAGTACTTGAAGTCCTAGCAAGAGGAATTAGACAACAAAAGAGGTTAAAGTGATACAAATAGGAAAGGAAGAAGTCAAAATTTCACTATTTGCAGATGATATGATAGTATACATTAGTGACCCCAAAACTTCCACCAGAGAACTCCTACAGCTGATAAACAACTCCAGCAAAGTGGCTGGTTATAAAATCAACTAAAACAAATCAGTAGCCTTCCTCTATTCGAAAGATAAACAAGCTGAGAAAGAAATTAGGGAAATGACACCCTTCACAATAGTCACAAATAATGTAAAATACCTTGGTGTGAATCTAACCAAGCAAGTAAAAGATCTGTATGGCAAGATCTTCAAGTCTCTGAAGAAAGAAATTGAAGATTTCAAAAGATGGAAAGATCTCCCATGCCTCATAGATTGGCAGGATTAATATAGTAAAAGTGGTCATCTTGCCAAAAGCTACAGATTCAATGCAATCCACATTAAAATCCCAACTCAATTCTTCACAGAGTTAGAAAGAGAAATTCTCAAATTCATTTGGAATAACAGAAAAACCAGGATAGCAAAAGCTATTCTCAACAATAGAAGAACTTCTGGAGGAATCACCATCCCTGACCTCAAGCTATACTACAGAGCAATAGTGATAAAAAACTGCATGGTATTGGTGCAGAGACAGGCAGGAAGATCAATGGAACAGAATTGAAGACCCAGAAATGAACCCAAACACCTATGGTCACTTGATCTTTGACAAAGGAGCTAAAACTGTCCAGTGGAAAAAGGACAGCATTTTCAACAAATGGTGCTGGTTCAACTGGAGGACAACATGTAGAAGAATGCAAATCTATCCATTCTTATCTCCTTGTACAAAACTCAAGTCTAAGTGGATAAAGGACCTCCACATAAAACCAGATACACTGAAACTAGTAAAAGAGAAGGTGAGAAAGAACCTCGAATACTTGGGCACAGGGGATAAGTTTCTGAACAGAACACCAATGGCTTATGTTCTAAGATCAAGAATTGGCAAATGGGATCTCATAAAATTGAAAATATGTAAGGCAAAGGACACTGTCAACAGGACAAAACAAGCAACCAACAGATTGGGAAAAGATCTTTATCAATCCCACATCTGACAGAGGGCTAATATCCAATATATACAAAGAATTCAAGAAATTAGACTCTAGACAACCAAATAACCCTATTAAAAATGGGGTATAGAGCTAAACAAAGAATTCTCAACTGAGGAAAAGCAAATGGCTGAGAAGTACATAAAGAATGTTCAGCATCCTTAGTCGTCAAGGAAATGCAAATCAAAACAACCCTGAGATTCCACCTCATATCAATCAGAATGGCTAAGATCAAAAACTCAGGTGATAGTAGATGCTAACAAGGATGTGGAGAAAGAAGAACACTCCTATATTGTTGGTGGGATTATAAGATGGTGCAACCACTCTGGAAATCAGTCTGGTGGTTCCTCAGAAAATTAGACATAGCATTACTTCAGGACCCAGCTATACTACACCTGGGCATATATACATCCAGAAAATGCTCCAACATATAACAAGGATATATGCTCTACTATGTTCATAGCAGCTTTATTTATAATAACCAGAAGCTGGAAAGAACCAGAAGAATGGATACAAAAATAATGTGGTATATTTACACAACGGAGTATTATTCAGCTACTAAAAACAATGAATTGAAGAAATTTTTAGATAAATGAATGGAACTAGAAAATATCATCTGGAGTGAGGTAACCCAATCACAAAAGAACACACATGATATTCACTCACTGATAACTGGATATTAGCCCAGAAGATTGCAATACTCAAGATTCAACTCACAGACCATATGAAGCTCATGAAGAAGGAAGACCAAGTGTGGGGCTTCAGTCCTTCTTAAAAAGAGTAACAAAATACTCAAGGGAGCAAATAGGGAGACAAAGTGTGGGACAGAAACTGAAGGAGGGGCTGTCTGGAGACCATCACACCTGGGTATCCATCCCATGTGCAGTCGTAAAAGGTAGACGCTTATATGGATGTCAGGATGTGCATGCTGACAGGAGCCTATTATAGATGTCTCCTTAGAGGTCTGAAGAGGTCTGACATATTCGGAGGCAGATGCTCACAGCTAACCATTGAACTGATCATGGGGTTCCCAATGGAAGAGTTAGAGTGAAGACTGTAGGAGCTGAAAGGGTTTGTGGCCTCATGAGTAGAGCAACAATACCAACCAACCAGAGCTCCCAGGGTCTAAACCACCAGCCTGGGAACACACAGGAAGAGACCCATGGCTCCATCTGTAATGTAAGGGAGGATGGCCTTGTAGGGCATAGGTAGGAGAGGAGATCCTTGGTCCTATGGAGGCAGGGTGCCAAGAGTACGGGAATTTGTGGGTGGGGAGTTGGGAGTAGGGGTGTAGGTGGAAGCACATCCTCATAGAAGCAGGAGGAGGGGGGATGAGATAGGGGGCTCCTGGGGGGGAATGGGATAAGGGGATAACATCTGAAATGTAAGTAAAATATCCAATCATATACATATATATATATATGTATATATATATACATATATATATATGTAAAATTTTAGCATAAAAAAACAAAAACAACAAGAATAAGAAGAACAAAAAAAAAAACCCAACCAACCAACAAACAAACAAAAGAAGAAGTGACTTGACAGAAGTCTTCTAAGCCTGAATTGGTAGGGATCGACTATACCCCACAAAAATTGACAGTCTATGCTTTTAAAAACCAAGCATCTTGAGGCTAAGGAGATAAGTTATATGGTAAATCTCAGATCCTTAGAACCCCAGCAAACAAACAAACAAACAAACAAACACCCCAAACCACAGCACAGTGGCATATGCTATTGTATAACCCCAGCACTTAAGATCAGAGTGTCCCTAGAACTTACTAGCTAGCTAGTACCTGGGGTCATGGAATTCCAGGTTCAGTTGAGAGACCTGGTCTCACAAAATAAGGTGAAAAGCCAAATATGAAAATTGAGACATCTGCAAGGAAATGTCCTTGCAGATACACCTAGATACAGCTTCATCTCAGCAAAATTTTCCAAACCTTTAAAACGTCCCCAAGTCTGATAATGTGTCATGATTCTGTTTAGTCCTAAGAGTGTCTTTCAGCCACACAATGCCCTCCAGTAATGAATGGTTAATACACTGCTACCAGTAGTTGTAAATCCTGACCACTGTTTAGGTACAGTTAGTTTGATTTGATGTATGAATGATTTAAACCTTACTTTGTGCTTTCTCAAGGTTTTATTATTTCTCATCTTCCCAATTGGGCAGAAAAAAAATTCATCTTATACTACCACAAAGGTTGTAAATCCAATGTCATTGAACAATGAATTTTTTTTTATTGATAAAATCTCAGCCCAAGGTCTGTGGCATGGATTTTTTTCCTTCGACTCCTTCTGTTGTCATTTACTTTGTCAATGAGACTTTCAAAATTGTATTTCCCTCTATAACAGCAGTTCTCAACCTTTGAGAATTGAATAACCCTTTCACCAGTGTCCCCTAAAACCATTGGAAACCACAGGTATCTACACTGTGATTCTTAACAGTAAGAAATTACAGTTATATAGTAGCAACAAAAATAATTTTATGGTGGGGGGGTCACCACAACACGAGGAACTGTATTAAAGGGTCACAGCGTGAGGAAGGCTGAGAACCACTGTAGTAGAACAAGGTATGCCTTCTTTGAGCCAGCACGTGGTGACAGGATTCCATCTTAGCCATCCTGCAGGGCATTTGATGATGTCTTCATAGGATTTTTAGGAACTATGTCTTTCAGAAGTGAGTGTCCAGTGAGCACAGCACCTTATCATGGATGCTTGACTACATATATGCGTTTCTTCTGGAGGCCCTCTGAATGTCAAAATACTGCAAGCTTTCTCCTTCAGTAAACCAACTGTTTCCTGTACCCATCTTCCTTCACATACATATACAGAGTAATATAGCCATTAAAATACTGAGTTTTTATAGGGGAAAAATTATATGAGGATAAAAATCTGATTTTTGTTGTATTTTAACAAATTCTGTTTATCTTGTAAAATATTCTTATTTTATATCGCATCATAGCCTACTTTCTATCTACTCTACTTCTTCCAGCTGTGGCATCTGTCTCTTTCTTGTCACTTAGCCACAGCGATCACTCTGCATCATTGTCCTTATTACTCTAGACAGATTTGAAGTTTCCACCTTTTCTGGCAATAAAAAACCTTTTCAAGATGCATAGTCATGGTTTTCTCTACCGAGATAGGGGGAGTTCTTTTCTAGGGCATTTAATTCTTTTTAAAATTAAACAGTATTTAAAACTGCCAAGCCTAGGAATGCTAATGGAACTCTTAGTATCCAGAGGTTGCTGTGGTGACACCTGAAAAAGACAGCGATTTTAAGTTGTGACTGAGTATTTTCCATTTTTATATTTAGAATTCTTGTTCCTCTGAATGGTTTTAGAGGGCATGTAACCAATACTTTAACTTTTCTAACACGTACTTCTTTCATTTTTACTTTTTTTTTCTTCACAAAATCTCTGTTGCAATTATGTCTTTTTTCTTTTCTTTGTTATTTTGTCACAATGGCCTTCTCATATTTTATAATCTGATTATTGCCTCAAAGAATATTATTTGCAATTTCAAAAGAAATTTAAGTGTTACTTCAAACAAAGCAAAGAAAGACAAAAAATTATAAAATACAAGTCAAAAATTGTTAAGAATTATATTTATTTGTGTGTGGTGTGGTATGTGTGTGTGTGTATCTGTGTGTGTGCCTGTGTGTGTCTATGTGTGTGTACATATGCTGTAACACAGAAATCAGAGAACAAACTGTGGGAGTCAGTTCCTTCCTCCAATCGTATCAGGCCTAGGGATGGTATTCAGGTCATCTGGTTAGGTAGCAAAATGCCTTTACCTACTGAGCCATCTTCCTATGCCTAGGTAATAGTTGATAGAGGCACAAAGAAAGAAATGAATTCCTAATGGGTACTCCAAAAGAACATAAAGGCAGAAAATTTTCAAAATGGATAGATGACAAACCCTAAAAGAGAAATACACAGTCCGAGACAGAATTGAAATTGGACTTCATGATTCATAGTCCTCACTGAATACCAGCCATATTATCTTTACTGGATTGGCTGAGACCTGTGGATGTGATAGGGCTTTGCTCTCATGATTCATATAATATTTTATGGCAAAGATGATAGGGTTGCAGATGTAATGATGGTATCAAGGATTTTAGTTAGTAAAATTGAATTTGTTGGGGCTGCGAGTATAGCTTGGTCACAGAGCACAGGCTAAGCATGTAAAAGGCTTCCAGTTGGATTACCAGAATTGTACATAAAAGGGAAAAGAGGAAGAAAGATCTTCTTCTGTTTGAATGGGATTTAATTGGACAGGTACCCTTTGAACAAGAATTAGATTCTTCTTGAAAGGAGTGAGACTCCTATTAATTGTGTACTAGCAAAAGGCCATATTGCAGATGCACTGCATTTGGCAGGAAAATAAATACATGTTTTAGGACAAGAGTGGGTACCAGGCAGCACAATGAAATGGACAACTTGGATACACAGCTACATGCAGAGGAATTTTGTCAACAAGATGAGGGAGATTGAGAGTGGAGTTTCTCAAACGTCGGATGAATCTTCAGGTATTATCTTGCTTAGATTGTAGTCTCCTGAAACTCAAAGGTACACCATGCCTAGATTCTTGAACTCTAAAAGAAAATATCAGATAATTTTTTTAAAAAAAAGTTTTAGGCCACTAACATGGCAGCAATGTGTTATATAACAACAGTATACTAAAGTACCCAAATTGATAAAAGCTAGGTTATCAGAGTGAATATACAAGTCATAAGTGATAACTTGTTATATCTTCTATCTACAAATCTCTGTGGATATAGGAACCAATATACACCACATCCAAGATTATAGATTCAATCCATTCTTCAGTGACACTCAAGGGTACTACATTAGAGTAGTATGTAGACGAAGACATTTGTGTAGAAGGACAGCCTGTTCTGCCTCTCAATTTGTTGTAACTCAACAGATCAGATGATGTTAAATGTACCTATTAGCCTAAGAAGCTCTGACGCATCTTAGGAAAATTCCCACAGAAAAACTGCAGGATCAACATGCTTGGTTCTGAAATAAAGTTGTATCTTTTTTAGTAAACAAATGTTCTTTATTTAAACCACAGAGCCTGGCATGGGTAGCTCTAGTAAAGCCTGAGGAACTGATTGGATTTGCCCATTATCTACACAATGAGAGCTACCTACCATGAGTTATGCATTACCAGATGCCTTAAGAAATTAGATTAGGCAAGGCAACAGTAATCTACTCTATGGTGAAAAATGGGTATATTTGGCTTTTAGCCTAGGTAGAGTCAGAGATACTAATAAGTTACATAAATAGGTAAACTGTACCCAGATGTCCTTTACTTACATTAGTCTAATGCACACCATGGGCTTACAGTGTTTTCTAGAGTAGAAAAACTATTTTATATCTATATTAGTAGTTCATTCAGAGATTGCTCCATAAGATATGAAGAAACATTCTACTTGGCAAAGATGTGGATGGAAACTTTGTGTATCTGCGTCATGTAGAGAGTGGAGTAGTTGGAGATACAAGCATACCACTGAAATCCAAGCTGTGACAGTTCTATGTGAGATTATTTTTCTGGGGAGAGATGAGCAAATGTATACTCACTCTAGATAGTGAAACAACAACATACCAAAGTATTAATTCCACTGAAGTACAAGTTGGTGAACCAAACTGGGATTGTTGGTGCTACAGGAATTTGAATGAAGCATTACTTACAGGAGCAAGTATGACTTAAGTAGTTAGCAGAGCAAGTACTATTGTAAAGAACACCCCAAACACAGGGAGAATTCTTAAAAGTTATAGTCCCAAAGCTCTCTGCGTGGCTTGCAGGCAAATCAACAGATTGGAGAATCTCCTCACCCAGCAATTGTTTACTTTTTCTTTAACCCTGGTTAGGGGTTTCATAGTTCTTGTTCATTTTGGGAACTTCTTGAGACTTATGAATTATTTACTTTCTAAGTCTGTCTCAATCTCCTTTTGAAAAAAAAATGTTCTAACTTAAAACTTCTGGAGCCTTAAGGGAGCTCTGTTTAAGATGGGATGAATACTCCCTCTACTCTGTTTTGAAGAAAATGTCCTAACTTGGAATTTCCTGAGCCTTAAGGATCCTCTGTTCAAGATGGGATGTTTCAAGTGAAAAGAAGTTGTTATACAACAGAAAGAAAATTTGTCCAGTTGGTCAAGATCATGCAGTAATTATGGAAAAAAATCTAGAAAATTGTTAGACCTAACCAATACATAAGCCGTTTTGTTTATCTCACCTTGTGGGATGCTTTCAGAGACTAAATGTGCAGGATGTTTCATTCTATGAGTGTTACCCATCTTCTCCCTTTAGCCTCTTCTGTATCACAATGGGGCCTAGACAGATTGCCACAATGGTGACTATAGAGGCTATTTATGGACCTCCAAAATAGTCCTCAATAATAAAGATTCTGTAGCTGTGTCACTGCTTCCAATGGTTGTGAGATATGTTGAATCTCTGATTTGGACATTAAGCTAATATCATTTGGATGAAGAAAGAGTAGTGAGTAGCATTCCTTTGTTAGTTTGGAGCTCTGCAAGAATGCCTTTTATTCCAACTTCAGCTCAGAGATTCCCTCTCTCCACAAGGCGAATTGGGTTAGATACCGGCTGGACATAAGGGAGCTCTTTCAAAGTGGTGAGGAAAGAACTGCTTTTCTGTTTATCAAAATAGTCATAAATCTCTCTTCTATTTTAAAGCACAATAACATCTAGCTTTATCACTTTATAATGCAGAATTTAGGATTAAATAAATGGGGTAAGAAATATCGTTTGTCCTTGAGACACATTTTATGAAAATATTTTAATTTCAAGGTCAATGGGCTTAGTAGTGCAAAGAGGATTTGAGAGGGGTGTTAGGCCATTGAAGATGGGGTGTTTGCATACTAACACTGGTGTGACTATCACACCCTGCTCTGTTGGAATTCAGGCATTAAATTCTAAAATCTTTCTTAGTAAAAGTTTTCAGCTTAGGGCTATAAGACAAGGGCAGGAGTCCAAGAAGGGTTGTATAATTCTTGTTTTAATTTAGAAGGCCTAACACGTTCTTTCTTTTGATTATTCCAAATTCATGAATTTTTGCTATAATGGCCAGGGAACCTGAGAACCCTGCCTGATTTGTTGGCCAGTGCTTGAAGTTTTGAGTTCCTTTCCCACTTTGTCTCCCAGAGTCTTAATTCAAGGTGATCTTCTCTCAGTCACAACCAGTTTAAGTGTTGGCTTCTCCTCTACACCATTAAATGGAATTTGTGGGACATTGCAATGTCTTTCCGGACTCAGAGCGCCTGGATGCACAAAGCCAATTTACTTCTTGCTGTTTTGTCTTGGGCATCTCACCCTGTGCCTTAATGACAGCTCAGCAGTTTTAGTAGTCCCCCCCACCCCCGCTTAATGGGTGAAAACAGACCCCGTCTGTCTAAACATAGCTTATTCACTGGCTCTCATCAAAACAATTCAGTTTTGCTACATGACGAGGCAGTGGAGCATGGAAAGCAGCCACACAAGACTCCATTCAGGTCTGAAGCTGGACCCTGGGGCAAAAACAAGTCAGCCCAGGCAATGGGTCATATTAAATACCTTTCCCCCCCTTATTTTAGAAAGAGAACCCCTTCTGTTTCTGAAACAGGGTTTCTGTTTCAGTGGGACAACAGAGGTTCTTTGGTAAGAGCAACCCAACATAGTTAAAAAGCCATTAGAGTAACTTCCTCTTTGAAGGAGTGAGATTTCCGTTTTGACTGTAAGGTGTCATTTGTACTCAAACACCTTCATTCCACAGCTGGAGGTGGGGGGCAAAAGCAGATCTGAAGCAAGATGGGACTTTGTTTAATTCTCTTGGTATGGGAGCATTTACCATGCTTCTTTCCTCTTTGGCCAATTCACAAGGTAAGTAGCTGTGTCTCAGGTTTGTGACTTCTATATCACATTTGTCATTTGGAGGTATTCATTTCCAGACCTTTATCGAGTCCTGACCTACAGAGATAGAGCAGTTGAAGGAATACCAGATGATACTTAAAATAAAAAACAACCACTAGGCTCCCCGAGGGACAAATTTAAAATGTAAAATGTATTAATGATCCTTCCATGAAAAATCTCGTTCCTTGTAGCTTTCAGTATTACGAGAAAGGCAGATTTCTAAGTGATATTTAACAAGTGTGTATTTAATGCTGCTACCCTAAGTTAGTTCATTCAGCTCTTTTATTTGCATGTGCATGAATTACAAAATGTTTATTTAATAATTAGTACTTATTTACATTCATCTTAAATGCAGTTTTAGTTCTGCTGTTATTATTTCAAAATAAGCCACATATGTGATAAAAATAAGACTATGTAGTTAGTAGAACTGTATTTTGAATCACTTTTCCTCTATTGCAACACTGTGTGTGAGGTGTGAAGGCATTTTAGGCTCAGACAATAGCGATATGAATTTGATACTGTGTCAATGTAACCTTCATGGACCCCAAGAAGATTCTAGAACAATGAATCAGTTTCAGAAAATCGAGTTACAGAGACATTTATTAATTTTTATAGGTATGTTTCTCAGATAACTGCAAGTGATTTATTTCTGTCTGGTTATTAGAGTAAGGGGAAAATTAAAAACCCATGTAGCAGCATTAGAAAGTGAAACCTGGAGGAATGGTTCAAACTGGACCATCAGAAAATGGTGGAGAGCGAATTGGGAGATTAAACCTAGGCTGATCGTGGGACCAGTTGTCCGTATTGCTGCTGAAAACAGGTGTGCTCAGGAGTTGTGTGGCAAACATTTGTATTGATGTCTCCTGATCATGCACTTGTATTTCTAAAGGGTTTCCAATTGGATCAGGTGATCAGAGGCCTATAGAAACACTTTACAAAAGAACGTATAACAAGGACATATGCTCAACTATGTTCATAGCAGCCTTATTTATAATAGCCAGGAGCTAGAAAGAACCCAGATGTCCTTCAACTGAGGAATGGATTCAAAAAATGTGGTATATTTACACAATGGAGTATTACTCAGCTATTAAAAACAATGAATTTGAGAGGTTCCTAGGTAAATGGATGGAACTAGAAATTATCATCCTGAGTGAGGTAAGCCAATCACAAAAGAACACACATGGTATTCACTCACTGATTATTGGATATTAGCCTAGAACCTTGAAATGCCCAAGATGCAACTTACAGGCCACATGAAGCCCATAAAGAAGGAAGACCAAGTGAGGGTGATTCGGTCCTTCTTAGAAGGAGCAACAAAATACTCAAGGGAGCAAATATGGAGACAAAGTGAGGGACAGAAACTGAAGGAGGGGCTGTCTCAAGACCACTCCACCTGAATATCTATCCCATGTGCAATCACCAAAGGTAGATGCTGATGTGGAAGACAGGAAGTGCATGCTGATAAGAGCCTGATATGGATATCTCCTCAGAGGCCTTCAAGAGTCAGACATATTCAGAGGCAGATGCTCACAACTAGCCATTGAACTGATCATGGGGTTCTCAATAGAGGAGTTAGAGTGAAGACTGAAGGAGCTGAAAGGATTTATGGCACCATGAGGAGAGCAACAATACCAACCAACCACAGCTCCCAGGGTCTAAACCACCAGCCTGGGAGCACTTAGGGGGGGATCCAGGGCTTCAGCTGAATATGTAAAAGTGGAGGGCCCTGCTGGGCATAG
>NW_021604719.1:5529427-5562810 GCF_004785775.1 Grammomys surdaster
ATGAGGAGAGCAACAATACCAACCAACCACAGCTCCCAGGGTCTAAACCACCAGCCTGGGAGCACTTAGGGGGGGATCTAGGGCTTCAGCTGAATATGTAAAAGTGGAGGGCCCTGCTGGGCATAGGTGGAAGAAGAGAACCTTGACCTCATGAAGGCTGGATGCCCCAGGGGGTGGGAATTTTGAGGGTGGGGAGGTGGGGGTGGGGGGGGAATAGATAGAGGTTACATCCACAGAGAAGAAGGAGGAGGGGCGAGGGGATTGGGGGTTCCGAGGGGGTGGTGGGGGATGGGGTAAAAGGACAACATAGGAAATGTAAATAAATCATCCAATAAAAAATAAAAGAAGGACCCAGTTGAAACTTCCGTGGCAACAGAGTGACCAGAGAGATGATGTTAGGTCATAGACAAGGATACAAGTGACAGGATGGAGCAGTTGAACTCCTTATAAAATCTAAGTTGTCATAAAGAGTTCTAGTTCTGTGTGACGATCACGAGAGGCAGTCTACTTAATGAGATCTGCTCATGAGGTAATGAGAGTCCGCACAGTGTTTGGATATCAAGTAGTGGGAATCTGTGCAAAGTTTAGTCAGCAGCTTGAACAGAGGTATTTGATTTAAACTATGAAAATGCATCCTATTCTTACTTTCTGGATGTCTGGGTCAAGTTTAACTCAGCTGAGTCTGGAATAGGTCTAATTTGGATGTGTGAACTCAACATTTCAGACCCCAAGTGTGGAGCCCCCAGCATTTGACTGAAGAAATGAAATCGTAAGCTCAAAAGGTCTAGTTTCTATTAAAATGGTTTTGCATCCAACTTAGGTTTCTATTCCTATACTTGTTAGCTTTGTCCTTGGGGAGCAGGATGGAGGCACATTGTCCTTTTGTTGTGAAGTGAAGCAGAGGTAGTGCTGTCATCTGCCTGAAGGGTGACAGTTCCTGATTCCCCACACCTGCAGAGCCCTAGACGACATATCACATTCACCAAGAATGCCTGGGTAAGCATATTGTTTATAGTATTTGTACTTCTTTGTTCCTGCTTATGGCTTTTACTTCAAGCATGCTCTCAAATCCAACACAGGTGTCCCAGTATTGTCTACTAAGGAGACAGCAAGGGAGTGGACCTGAACTTTGTCACTTTTAATCAGGTAGCCTTTCCCATGATTGATTGATTGACTTGCAGCCTTCAGTGGGCTTTCCAAGACATTTAGGAAACACAGTGTTTTCTTTTCTCTGCTGCTGACATTAGTGACACTAAATATTTAATCACGAACGAGGACTGCAGACGCTGTCTTCGAATGATGAATAATGAGCCACTGTACATTTGTGACTCTCTGTTGTTGGCTGATTAGGTTGACTTTGTGTGGTTTGCAGGGAGAGGTTGAGCAAGAGTGGCTTTGTGCTGATGGTGGACGAGAATGTAATGCCGGAGACTATGATGAAGGTGAATGCGTGTGGCTGCCTGCCTTGATGAATTGTTTCAACCATAGCTTGAATAATTAAGTGCCTTTCAGCTTTTCTACTTTGTTTACCTTCAAAGACATCCAAACATTTTCTTCATGGCTCTCTAAAGTTTACCTTCTTGTACATTTGTGCCATATTCTTTTCCTCCTAGGTACAATTTTACATTTGTACAAGTGGCAAAGCTAAGTAATGGAGAGAATAAACTACTAATTTTTGACTGTGCATCAACAATAGTATGGGCAGTAGAATCAGATATTCTGATTGGAGTGCTCATATCAATCTTAGGTGAAGTCTTGATGCCTCTGCTTTTATGGCAGTGTGGACACAGATATGTGCAGCAGGAGGCCTGTGTATCAACACAATAAGAAGACGGCTGTCTGCAGGAGAAAAGGGACTGAACAGAACTTTCAGTACCTGGATGTCCCAGGGTACTCTACGGATGTCAAGATACCAGCTTCTGTGCCATTTGCTGTTGCTACTCCTCCAACTCTTCTGGGAGCTGCTTAGGTTTGCTAGACTCAAGCATGGTCCTGGGTACACAAGGATCACTTTCTAATTACAGTTGAAAAAATTGATATAGCAGTTCTGTGGATGGAGATTGTCTCAGTATTGGTTCTTAAATAGTCTGTTACTGCTTGGCTGTTCCAAGTAACATAATTTCCTTAGTGATTATATTATGATTGTGACCTAGTAATGCAAAATGTAGTAAGTATCTACACCCTTAACAATGGGAATAATAGTATGTAAGCCAAACTGGATAGAGAGTTGAACGAAATAACCTTGTTCGTCAAGATTTTACAGTTATTAACAATATTGGCCCTGAAATCAAACTGACATGGATACAACTTTTAGATCTGATATTCAGCAACTGTGGACTTTACCAAGACACCCCTGAGGGTTTCCTAAAGGAAAAAGAAGACTATACGTTTCTCTCACTGGGTAAAGCAAAGCTATGTGGAGGACGTTTAGGTCACTGATGTTCACTAGAGTAATTGTTATTTAGACAATAGCAACAATAGACAAAAAGCGTTAGGGGCTTATCTCTGGCTAACTTCCTCATCCATGGCAGATATGATCAGAAACATTTCTTCCTGATAGGACATCAGAAGATTTCTCTTTGTCTTCCATAGCCAGTCATGGGTCAAGACATGTACCATTTTTCTTTCTTAAAGACATATAGTGTAAGGCATCATGGTTGTTTGCTCTGTCTACTCAGCAGAGTTTGCAGGTTCAGCCTCGCTACTGAAACTTTTGTGTTGTAAGGGGAGATGTGGATGTGAGGTTTCTAATACAATATGCATATCTGCAGCATACCATCCTGTTTCTGCTTTGTTTGTTGAGCAGAAATTTAGATATATCACTGAAATTTCTGAAACAATGTCCCTTCTTTCTCACACTCCCTAATACTGTCAGTCTCTCACTAAGTCATTCAGAGAACGGAAGTACTGTGCTAGTACACGGGGAGAACCAGGTGTTCCATACAACCAGTTACAGGATGTACAAGTTCGGAAATTACCCACTGCCTCTAAGTTAATATGCTCTAAAGTAGCAGTTTTGTGGTACACATTCATCATCTGTGTTATCTTTCATCTCTGTGGAATTTTCCCCTTCTCTCCACGTTCTAGGTGCAAGCTTGTGATGTCAGATGAAAATTGAACACTTTTGCAGACACTTGACCCTAATCAAGTATTTGTCATCTTGAGAACTGTGTGTAGCATATCTTGAAGAAAAATCCCTGCTCCTGGCTGCCATTCAGTTCCTTTTGATCCAGGTTTTTTACAAAGCACCATCCTTATTAAGGTAACTGTGCCCTCCAACTCCTTTCTTGGTACAAAATGCAACTGACTGTCAGTCAAATCTAAAGCAAAGCTTTCTGATGACAAACCTTTGCCATTCCTAAATACTCTCATTAGGAAATTGGGTTGTTATTGTGTGATACAAACTGGTGAAGGAATGACCCTTCCTAATGAAGAAGTTTATTGTTTAACAAGAATATCATGGTCACCCATGCCACCATGTTCCATTGACTGCACATAGTCCCCTTTTGCCCGTCTTTTCTATTTCTGTCAGTGTCTTCCAGTTACATTTGTTGAATTCCTTCTGGTTTCTGCTTTGCCTGGCTAAAGCCCTTTCTTTGCAGCTCATTCCTTCCTAATGTGTGTTAGACCCCCTCTCAGGAGAAGGCACTTTTCTAGGTCAAAATCCCATCAAACATAATGGGTAAGCACTCCCACTGCTTAGGCTTGAGAAAGTAATGAGTGTCAGGAGAGCAGGAAATAACATTCACGTTTCCTTTTCACGTCTGTTGTATTCAAGGATAGCTACTGAATACAAGGACTGGGAAGATTAGGAAGAAGTAAACAAAAAATCTTCAACTTATTTTCCAGGGTTTACTGTTAAGGCAGCATGTAGATCCCAGAACTATGGGATAAAAGGGAAATGGTAAGTGACTTATATTGTCAGTGACATTTAAATCACCACATGCTGTGATCTGGCTGTCCAGTCCTATAGAAAGTTTTGTTACTGCATTCTTAACTCTTCTTATGTGATATGTTGCTGCCATGCAGTTCACATGAGATATTTCTCCATGCTAAGGTTTGGGAGACCTTCCCAGATGCTTTTGTAAATTATAGAAAATACTATAAAATGTAAAATTTATATCAGGCAAGTAGTAAAACTTAAACCTCGTAAGACTGCAGTGCAACAAGATAAATGCCTTAAAAGATACCATTATTTCATTTTCATTGGTTTTTCTTCTTGAGCTCCATTAACAGTCCTGTTAACAATTACATTAGTTTTTGTGCTATATATAGCTTAATATCTTAAGGGTGAGAGTGTTTTTTATTTATTTCAGCTCTTGCCTCTCTTTCTGAGAAGATTGTGTCTTACTGTATTTTGTCCCTTTAGAACATGAGCTTGTTCTTCCTGAATTGTGGATTATTTGTTTTTGTTTGGTTTGGTTTTGAGACTCACTTGGGTTCGCAATAGCTTAAGCTATATTTTTGTGTATATTTTTAGTTTGAAGATTTATAAGCCATGTACATGTAGTGTATTTTATTTTAAACTGATAAGGCTGTTCGTATGAGTTGTACCTTTGTCCTAATGTGATTTTCCATTGATTCCTGGAGCCAGCAAGTGTTTAAGTATTTAAGGTTAGGTTCCCCCTTCCCTTCATGGTGTAACTAAACTGAAAGACTTAATTTAATGTAGGGCCAGTGTGACTTCCAGCCCCTACTTTTTCCTATGACAGGTCCGTTTCTCCATAGTTTTCAAACATCAGTATTTAGCCGAGACCAGAGATCCTACCCAGGAAAGCTGCAACCCAAACATCCTTGCTTGGTTTTTTGCTTTGTTTTGCCCTGTATGGATTTACTTTCGCCAAAATTCAGAGATTGTTTGTGCTTTTAAGTAATTTAAAGTGGCTTTTAAAGATATTATCCATCTGCCATAAATTCACTTAAAAGATCATTCTGGGTTTTAATACTCTGATGGAGTTGAGCAACCTTCCCTACTGGAGCCTTTTCATTATCTTAAAAGAAGCTGCAGCCCATTTCACTATCTCTACAATATTCCCACCTTCTGGGATCGCGGGCAGACAGTAATCTACTTCCAGTCCCTGTGGATTTACTTATTCTGAACATTCACCTCAATGAGATCAGACAACGTGAAGTCTTAAAAATGTCTCCCTTGACTTAGCTAAGCATTTGGGAGGCTCAGCCATACGTTGTGTAATACATGCCAGTTCTTCAATTTTCTTCTTGTTGTTTCCTTATTAATAAAATGGAACAGACATTACAGAGACTAGCATTGTATTGGAGTGCATTGTCACCCCATCATGGACATGTTGCAAATCACAGTATACTGGCACCCTGTCACCTGAAGTCCTGAGTTTTCATCAGTGCTCAAACTTGCTGTTCTGTGTCCTTTGAGTTGTCACAAGTATATAATGAAAGCACATGTTCATAGTGTTATAGAGAAGAATTATGCCCCCAAGTCCTTTTTATTCTTATGTTCTCTCAATTCTCTGCTGCTTCCTCTCTTCTACAATAACAAATCATCTTACTTTTTCACCAGAGAAGGCAGCTAGGCCTCATTTTCATTTAATTCTTAAATGTTTTTTATCTTATTTATTTACTTATTTATTTTGCTTTTTAATAAAAATAAATTAACTTCTTGGGTTTAGGGAAATGGCTGGGTGGTAATGGGCAGTAAACAAGACATGAGCTCTGGAACACCAGTGGCAAGTCATGAACCTGCAGTCCCAAGGGTCCTTCAACATAACCATGGTGGAGATAGGATCATTCTAAATCTCATTGCCAAGGTAGCCTGGAATTCACAGCACTAACTAATGCTTGACTTGTGAAAGTTGTTCGTATGCTTAGAGTATAAGTTATAGCCTACATATGTGAATCCATGAAGAAATAGAAATTGAATTGTTTAGTTTCTTTAAAAAATTGAAAGTACATTTGTATCTTTACTTATTTGATTTGCTCAAATGTGTGTGTATGTATTTGTGTTTGCACAACTTATAGAAGTTAGTTCTCTCTCTACACCATGTAGAACACAGAATCAAACTCATTGGTCAGGCTGGTTGCAGGTGCCTTTACTGGATAAACCACACGTATTTGCCCAGAAAAGAAAAAAAAATATTTTTGATGACTAACTCTTTTGGTGCTCTTACTTGACACGTGGATTCAGACATTCTCTTTTGCTCCTGTAGGTCAGCCGGCGGTCTGCCTGTCTCTGCTGCCCTGTGCACATTGCATATATAATCCTGTATTTAGATTTTCATTTGATGATAGAGATTCTCCCATCCCACTTCTGCACAGTCAATAATGATGACTATTCTTTCATTTATTGCTTCAGCAATTTGCTTGGTTTTTCTTTTCTTTTTTCTTTTTGGATTAGTCTGTCTTGAAAACATTTCCATTTCTCTATTTAGAGAGTGAATCTCTGGCTCTATACATGTCATCTATGCGTGGTAGACAAGAGCTCCATCGCTAAGGCATAGCCCCAGAACCCACTGCTTCAAACACTTTAAACAGGGCCTCCCTAGGTTACTTGGGCTGCTCTTGACTTCCTTCTGTAGTCCAGACAGGCTTTGAATTTGTGGTCTTCTGCCTCACCCTTCCAAGTAGCTTAGATTACAGGCCTGTGCCACCAGGCCCAGCTTCTGGTGTTTGTTTGTTTATGGCTTATTTGTTTATTTGCATGCATTTGTTTGTGGGTGTGTATGTACCCATAGCATGTGTTTGCAAGTCAGAGGACAGCTTGTTGGTAGTCTCTTCTATCTTCCTATCAGGTCCTAAGACTGAGCTCAGGCTGTCAAGCTCAACACCACGTACCTTCACCCACTGAGTCACCTTGCTAGTTCCTTGGTGTTCTTTAGAGGAAATAACTTGCAGCTATCAGACTGATGTTCTATAGATGTCTATTAGGTCTTGTTGGTTTACAAGGCTGTTCAATTCCTCTAGTTATTAAGGTAAATGGATATTAAATGCCCAATATTATTTAGAACTGTATATTTTCTTTCAATTCTCTGTCTGCTTCAACAATCATGCTGTCTGTAAATATAACTATTGTATATATTCTTCATGTATTAATCCTATTATTATAAATGCCCTTATTTTTCTAGAAATAAAGCCTATTTTAGAAATTAGTGTAGTCATGCAAACTTTCTTATGTTTGATACTTGCATAACAAACCCCTTTTCATTATTTTCAGACTACTAATATTTAAAACATGTCTCCTCACTTCTTTTTTTTGTTTGTTTGTTTTTAAAGTAACTCTTTTTGTTTATTTAATTTTTTTTGAACATGAAATGCTTTTTTATACCATGTTTTACAAGGGGAGGGGGTTTAAGAGGGGTCAGGTGGTGGAAAAGTACAGAATCTTCTTGGCCTCTGCCTTGAAACATGTCATGATCTATATGGTACACTGCCTTGAATTATGATCTACCTGCTATTCTTCAGAAGATATGGTACACTGCTTGAGTTATGGTCTCCCTGCTATTCTTCAGAAGATATGGTACACTGCTATGAGTCTATCTGCAGTTGCCAAGCAGGATCTTGCAGTTGCCAAGCTTCAGGGGACATTGTGCAGGTGGGGAAAGGTAGGGGGTGAGGGTAAGGGCGAGGGTCCTGGCTTCTGGCATCTCCCCCTTCTCTGTTTAGTTAGAGAAGGCGTCTTATGATCAATCCCAACTATATGAGTTTTGAATTTGGATGTCTAATTATGGGAGGTCTTAGACAAGTTCACAACCCCAAAACATTGATGTGAGACGAGTCACATCGATGGTCGAAGGCTTTAGGCTGTCGACGATGGGCAACATCAAGGGACCTCAAAGTGGGTGAAAGGAGGGTGAGAGCCCTGTCTTAGGCCATGTAGGCTGCACCCACTCCCAGCACCACGCACTCCTTTTTGGCTGCATTGGGTGGGCCCCTTGGAAGTGGACCTACAATAATCCCGTCATTGGGCTAACTCACAGCCATCCTAGTCCCTTGTAAATGTTCAAGTTACCAACCATTTGTCAGTTTGGGGTGTAATATTGTCATAAAGGAAGGCTCCCCAATGTTAGCGGCCATATCAAGGGCGGCTTTGGTTTAGGAAAAAGCCAGTTTTTATTGGGGTGATCAAGAGGCCAAGCTCTCTAGCAAGAGAAACGAGGGCAAAGCCAGGCATACCAGGAACCCTTCTGGAGGGTGTGGAAGTCTAGGGGTCGACCGTAGGGGGAGGCAGGGGAGCTAGCAGCTGTGTCAGTCTCCTGCGGAGTCACTTCTGGATCCTCTTCAATTTTCAGCTGATGATAATGAACTTCAACCGTCTTCTTGATGGCAGAATCAACCTGGTTCCGAGGACGACAGGTCGCGGGCGACGATCTCTGTCTCACTCAATCTTGATGTCATGCGCATGTCCTCTCAATGAGGGTCCGTCCGGAGGAGTCCGTGCCTCGAGCTCCACGTCTGGGCGCCACTTGACCCGACCGGTGGGTCCTAGTTATTCGTGGGGGCGAGGAGGACCGCAACCTGCTATTCTTCAGAAGATATGGTACACTGCTTTGAGTCTATCTGCAGTTGCCAAGCAGGATCTTGCAGTTGCCAAGCTTCAGGGGACATTGTGCAGGTGGGGAGAGGTAGGAGGTGAGTGTAAGGGTGAGGGTCCTGGCTTCTGGCACATCTGGATTAGAACTTCTAACAGCAGGCATCATGGGTGATTCATTTTTACCTGGGATGCTGCGTGAGTTCAAGCGCCTGGGAGTCCCTGTTTCTCTCGGTTTTCTGGGGTTGGGTACGGAGCTGCCGCCTGTGACCTGCTCTATCGTCTCCTCACTTCTTAAAAAAAAATACGAATTGCTGCTAAATACTTGAAGTGCTCAACATTCTTAGCCATCAGGAAAAATGCAAATTAACTGCACTGAGACTCAATCTTATCCTCAGTTGCAATGATTATTAGCAAGAATGCAAATGACAACAGATACTGATGAGAATGTCTAGAAAGAGGACCCTGTATTTGTTTTTGATGTGAATATGAACTGCTACAGCCATTAAGGATATTCAAAAGAATGTCCCTCAGGAACTAAGACTAGAGATATCACACTAACTATACCACACCTGTGTTTATTTCCAAAAAAATTTAAGTCAGCATAGCACATTATGATACAGTACTTGAAGATCTATACCTATTAGTACACATTCACAATAACTGTGGTATAGGACCACCTAGTCCTTCCGTCAGATGAATGGATAAAGATGTGGTATGTGTAAATGAGTTTTATTCAGCTGAAAGGAAAGATTAATTTTTTTCAGCTTTAAAAATATGGATTGGAAGCCATCCTATTAAGTGAAATAAACCTCACCCCCCCCCCAAAAATACTGTGTATGTGTACTTCTAATCAGAAAGTAGATTGGAATGTGTGTTTGTAAATGTGCCTGTAATGTGTGTGTGTGTGTGCAAGTGAAAATGTATGTGTGCATGTGGACATAAAAGTAGAATTGGGCTGGTAAGGAGAGAATAAAAGATCTACAGGGAAAAGAGAAAGTAATATGTGGTATAAGAAAGGCAAAATATTGTATCTTTTCCCTCATACACAGAATCTAGGCTTAAACATGTATATACATATACACAAACACATACATCATATACATATACATCATGTACATATTATAGCATGAGTACAGAAGAGATGCTATTTGTGGGAAAAATCAGGACAATTTGAGGGTGGTAGAAGAAAAAATGAGGGAGGTAGTGGTCAGGGCAAATATGAACAAGGTACAATGAATATATGCAGAAAAATATTGTAATAAAATATTATTACACTGTTATTTTTACAACAGACAAAACACATTTCTTGTAGACAAAAATATATAGCTGGATTCTATTTTCTATTTAAAATCTAGTCTGACAATCTATTTCTTGTTTGATATTTTTAATCCATTCATATTTAATTTTATTTGTACTGTTACTGGTATAGGTATCTGCCATTTAATTTTTTCAATTTTCTATGTATCCCGTGGAATCTTTTTTTATTTATTCCATTTCTATTGCTGTTTTAGATCATTTATTGTATTATTTATTCCGTTTTGTGGTACTTTACAAAGGAGGATATCTTACAGTGGATATCTATAACAAAAAGCTATTTATTTGCTCTTAATTCTGGAGGATAGCAAGTCAAAAAATGGCATTGCAATCCTGCTATGTCGTCATATGACAGGAGACAGAAGGTCAAGACTGTCACAGAATAAATGTGTTGTGCAGAGCCCTAAAGAACAAACAGTTGGGGAGTTTTTCACCCATGATCTCATACTTCCAAACACTGTTACAATTGTACCTATGTTTTTAGCACTTGAATTCTTTCAGACCCTTTAAAAGTGTATCATGAATTAAATAAATATTTTGTAGTGAGTGATTACTAATGTCTCGAATGAAGATTTTACTTTATGGAGTTATGGTTTTTGATTTGAAGATACACCTTATGAAAACCTTTCTAGATTTATGTTGACTTAATTCCAATGAGACAGTTATGTTTACTTTATATTTTGTGTCTCTTAAAGTAGCTGAGAGAAGAAAGAAAAAAGTACATATGCACAAATCCACTGTCATTCTCTTAACATGTAAGCAATTCTTACTTCATTCTTAAGAAACTCCTTCAGTATTTGTTGCAAGCCTGTGCTGTTAGCAACACATTGTCTAATCTTATGTGTTCGAAATGTTTTTATTTTGCCTTTATTTTTGAAAGATAAATGTATTGGGTATAAAAGATTCTTGATTGACATTTTTCCCTCTTAGCCCTGATATCCTACTTCTATGGTGTACTGTTTCTGATGATAGGGTGCTTATTTATCGCCCTGGTGTCATTTGAATGAGATGAGTCTTTTTGTTGTGTCCAAACTTTTATTTTTTTAGTTTATCTTGACTTTTACCATTTGTATTTTGATGTTTCTGGTTGTGTAGTTTTTGGATTATTTTAACCTGTGTTCAGTCAATGGCTTAGCTATACACAATTGAATATAGTTCATCAAATTGGAAAAATGTTGCCTTATTTTCTTAAGGATTTTTTTTCTATCTGTTTCTCCTTCCTCTCTTGTATTCTGGTTCAATGACAACTTTATTTCTCTCAGGTTTTCTTAATTTTCTAATACCCATTTTTTTCCTCTTTGCTTTTAAAATCACGTGACACCTAAGAGTACATTCTGCTGTGATAATTGCTCTGCGGCTTAACATCTGCTATTGACCCCTTTTAGGTAATTTTAAAATTTGGGTTTGTAGTTTTCAATCCAAGAATTTCCTTTAGACCTTTTCTGTGTGACACTGATAACATCACAAACAGTCTCTTCTCACTGATGCAGTGTTCCCTTATGTCTTTCACTGTGGTCCCTTCAGTTCCTTGACATAGTTATCGTGACTCCTTTGCAGTTTTTTCTCCTGTCTTTTATCTATGAACTCATCACTTTCAGATTCTTCTGCTACACTTTCCTAATGAGAGGGTCTTATGTTCCTCTGTGTGTTGCTCTAGATTTTGGCATATCTCATACTGTTTTGTTGAAAACTCTTCCGGGGTTAACTTCTTAGGATGATATCTGTTGTTTGCTTATTATTTGTGTGCTCAATGGCTTTGCTAGACTATTTTAAGGAAATCTCTTTTCCTCTCAGTGTGGATCATCAGAGTTCATTTCTCACAGGGTCCAATCTTGGGCAGGTGTGCAGCACACCTGGCTTCATCAGGACCCTTTTTATTTCTTCTCTGATCTTTCTATAAAGCTATCTTCTTCATTTTACGTTATACTAACTTTAACTTTACAAATTAGCAACTGGCTGTTTTGGATTGTCTAGACCTGGGAGAACGTTTTTCTTTTTTTAACCTGTCTATCACCATAAGGGAACCTGTAATAGATTATGGTCTAAGACCGTGATTTTACATGTTACTTAACAGGGTTGTCAACCTTTTAAATTACTTACCACTCTATTGTCTTTGAGAAAGGACCTTACATTGAATATTATCAATATATTCTTTTTCAAATTAAGTAATTTCTTTTGTGAAACACCCCAAGCTTCCTGTCTGTAGATTACCTTTTATCCCATGCCACACTTCTCAGGCTCTGTTATGATTGCTGGAGGCCTCTTGTTGGCTTATTTTTCTGGTCACTGAACCTCCATGCTGGGGTGATCTGAGGTGAAGATAATCAAAGATTCAGTGGCCTTTACCAACTGTGCCTGTTGGGCTTAAGAAGAATCAAGACAACAAGAATTAGACTTTACAACTGGAAGTTGGCTGGGATGAGAAATACTTGTGTTTTTTCCCTTAATGTACAATCTCCTTAAGCCCAAAGTAGAGAAGGTACCACATCTTCTCACAGTGAAAGCTTTGTAAAACAAAGATATGGAGAGAGACACAAGGAGGCCATGATAAAAATCATGATTCAAATGCCTCGGCCTCTTCCTGTTTGGGATGTAGACATTCTTGGATCATTTCTTGCTTTATATGTTATTAAATTGGTTCCATAACAATTGTAACAAGATATCACAGACTGGGCTGCTGATGGTCCCACAATATTGACATCTGTGCTCTGCTTGAAGGGAAGCCCAGAATAAAATTGAGTTCCACTGTTTCAGCTTCTAGTGGTTTCCATTGTTCTTTCCACCACTCAAAAGTCAGTTCTCGGCCGGGCGGTGGTGGTGCACGCCTTTAGTCCCAGCACTTGGGAGGCAGAGGCAGGTGGATTTCTGAGTTCAAGGCCAGCCTGGTCTACAGAGTGAGTTCCAGGACAGCCCGGGCTATACAGAGAAACCCTGTATCGAAAAACCAAAAAAAAAAAAAAAAAGTCAATTCTCTTAGGTAACCATCTACCTCAGTTTAAATCTCTGTCTTGCTTTGTCTTAAATCTCACTTGGGTCTAAATTTGTGGCCCATCAAATAATCCTGGTTAATCTTTCCAATTCAGGGCCTTTGAATAAATCATATCTGCAAATATACCTTTCCCTCATAATGCAGTACTTAGCTCCCAGTTATTAGGAATGGGCATCATTCTTGGCCACCGTCCAGGTTACCATAAGCCACATCTCACAATTTCCAGATAGATGAAGTGTCCTTTCAAAAGTGTTGTTCACTATCTGCATTGATATTTATTCGGGAGGACATAGGTCCTCAGATTTCACATTGCACTCCATGTCTGTAAGTCTATCAAATGCAGAATTCTACATTGTTGGAACAGAACAGTGTTTCAGTTTATGCCCTCAGCTAAATTTAGAAACCAGGAGGCTCTGTAATTTCATAAAGGCTCAGAGGCGTGTAAACGCAAATTGATACAGAAGAGTTCCTGGTTAATGGCAATTAGCTCCCTGTGGCTATTCATTTATTCATCCACAGATGTGTTCTTGCAATTTCTGGTTTGAAAACTGGATTTCTTATCATAATGGGTCATATAAATATCTCACTGAAGAAACTTTTAAAAACACCATGACTTGTATCTCCTTGCAGGTACCATACTAGGCACCAGTACACACTGTTGGGGAAGCTGTGATATCTGGCAGCTTGAAGAGTTTGGCTTGGAACAGATCTGACTTCTCACATTTCCTTCTCACATTTCCTTTCTGAATTTCTCCCTGGGAATAGTCTCCACCTTCCTGCTCTAAGATGAAGCACCCATTCCATCAGTCCCCGAGAACTGCCTTCTACTCTTAGCCGAAGTGAATGGCATGTGAATTAAATGTGGGTGTTTGTCGTTGCTAACAGTGAGGAGGTAGGAATGTGGAGTATTTGTGTATCTACCACTGAGATTTAATTTCATGAATCTGGAAACTTCAGAAGCTATATCTGACACCTATTAGGAAATTTGGATAAAAATTAAATCAACAAAGATGATGGACCTAAGGAATAGATTGCCTGTAGACAGCACCATTTGCTATAGTATAGCAATATTTGATAACAGCAAAAGTGTGAGTTTTTTATTTATAGCCATCTATGTTTCTCTCTATTTCGTTTTTAAAAAGATATTTTTAATTTAATTTTTTTTATGTATTCACTTTACATCCTCCTCACTGTCCCCTTCTCAGTCACTCCTTCCCCCCAAATCAATCCTTCCCCCTCCCTCCTCCCATCCTCCCCTGAGCTGGTGGGGCCCAATGGGTGCCCCCTCCAACTCGGCACTTCAAGTCTTTATGAGGCTAGATACTTCCTCTCTCACTAATCCAGACAGGGCAGCTTAGTTAGTAGAACATATCCCATGCACAGGAAACAGCTCCTGGGATAGCCCTTGTTCCATTGTTTGAGACCCTCTTCTCTCTATTTGTAATCTGTTCTCTATACCTTTCTTCCTAGCTATGAATTGAATACGTTTGAATCCTTTGACTTCTTAAAATACACCAGTAACATTTTTTTCATGAACGCTTTGAAGGGTACTTGCCAGGAGTTTGAGACCCGTGAACCATAATGCTTGCTTCACAGCTGTCGAGAGACCAATGCCTTAAAAAAAAAAAATGAGTGTTGAATTTTTCCAGGCAGAGCTTCTTTTGATTCATGCTCATGTAGGAAAAGCATGCATTTCGTAAAGTGAGGCACTTAGGTGGTTCCCAGGGACACCCAATTACGAAGCCCCCTGTCAACAGTGCTGTCACCCCCCCCACCCCAAAAGTGCAAGCCAAGAATAACTTACGCCTTCTCTTGAGCCTTCATTACCACCAAGAACTCTAAACACACATACCTGAGGGAACAGAGAAATGACAGCCAGAGCTCCCATAGGCCGGTAAGCACATTGTTGAACAAGTTCCAGAATTTTCTCCTAAAGGGATTGTTGGGAAAATGAGACCTAGTGCAGGCTTTGAGTCTACAGTGGGATTAGTTTAAGGCATGGTGCATTAGTGTATTGAATCTCTCGATGTTATTGCTGCTTTGGTAGGTTGAAGACATGGCATGGGCTGTGCAGATCTGCAGGGACTCACTCAGTGACATGGGTCCCTGTAAGAGGACTGCCACAAATTGAGCCCCAGTAAAGCAGGGCTGGGCCCAGCTGCAGTAACTTAGGCTTTCCTCCAAGGACAGGCTCGGGGGAGCCTGGACACTTAAAAGGAGCTGGTTGTGGGCAACATCCCATTTTTATGAGCAGCAGAATTTTACTAAATTAGGAAATAGGAGAAGGAAGACCAATCAGCTATAACTTTGCTCCTTCCCCCTACGCAGTGAAACAGTCCTTTTCTAGTTTGATGGGGGATCTTGAATAGATGACCTTGTTTGTTGTTCTAGGCTTTCATGGCTCCTTTTTCTTCTTTGCTTTCCTTAATTTCTAGAAAAAAATTAGACTCCTCGAGTTGTTATTTGTACGAGGAATGGTCTCACCTGTTTATTGTAAACTTCAGGGCATTCGATTTCCACACAGCCTTTTAGCTTCATACCCCTTTCATCCCAGTCCCCTAATCCTTACTTATACTTACTAGTTGAGATGTCTACACTTAACTTCGAACATGGGCAACAGTAAAAATAAATATTTAAGGTTTTATTATACCATCACATGAGTTCCCTGATAATCCATCATAGAGATAGTAGGGTAAGGTGGTGAGGTGTCAATGAGCCTTATATTATTTTTTAAAAAAAGATTTATTTATTTTATGTACATGAGTATACAGCAGCTGTCTTCAGACACACCAGAAGAGGGCATTGGATCCCATCACAGATGGTTGTGAGCCACCATGTGGTTGCTGGGAATTGAACTCAGGACCTCTCGAAGAGCAGTCAGTGCTCTTAACCTTTGAGCCATCCATCTCTCCAGCCCAAGCCTTCGATTTTAACACAGTGGAAATCTAGACTCCTACTGCTATCAAAGAAGTTTTGTTGGTGGACTTGGGAGAGGTCTGACTCCAAAGGATTCACAGGATACCAACCTGCAAGATTTCTTGTTCCTGGAACTTGAATTAAGTTGAGAAAGATGGTGTACAAGCTACTGAAGCTGGACTAAGAGGACAGAGCTAGAGCCTCCTTTAGGCTGAATGAGTGAAAGATAGTATGGAAACATCTGACACATTGAGAACCCTTGTGGTAAAGTTATTGCCTTTACTTGGGGAATATTAGATCCATAAATGGAATTTTTAAATATTCCTTTTGTTCCTGTTATTAATCAGCTTAGCAAAGTTTTAATTGGCTCAGGACCTCTCCTTACTTTCATTTATTTTCTTCAAGCCTACTTCTTGTGTGGAAGGAAGTATTTCCTTTATCCTTCTTACCTAATTCCTACTGTATTATCCACTAGATTTTACTTGCAATTCTCTTTAAAGCTACTTTATTTTGGAATACTTTTAGAATTAAGGCAGGTTGTAAAACCAAGGGTGATGAGGCAAGGAACTCAGCAGTTGAAGGCTAACCTTGACTGTACTGAGATTTGAAGGCATCACGGCCCTGTTTTAAAAATTTAAACACACACACACACATACACACACACACACACACACACACTGAGTTATTGGATACCTGCATTTGGTTCCCATAGTGACAACACATGCTCAATCACAGTACAGTGATCTGTAAACTCAAAATTGCATTAATACTCAGTATTTTTATTTTAACAGCCTTGTAGCATATCTTTTTTTTTTTTTATTTTGACTTAGGCACTGGAGAGACAGCTTAGTGGTTAATAGTACTGGCCACCTTTCCAGAGGATCTGAGTTCTGTTCCAAGCCCAAGTGGTAGCTTACAGTCACCTGCTCTTTATAGAAGGTCTCACATCAGCTTCTGTCTCCTGAGACACAAGGCATACACACGGTGCACATAAATACACGCATCAAAGTATTCACACTAATAACAAATAAAAACCTCAAAAAGATTTCTGACTTAGATTTCAATTTCAGTTTTCATATTTTAGTTTTCTTTTTACCTTGTCCTTTACCTCTTTTTTTTTGAATCAGCCCATTTCCTCGGTAAAGTTCATCAGTTTGAATTCATTTATTATTTCTAAAATATCAGGTTGATAGTATCTATTTTTTGTCAAGAGTACTGTGAATGTGAGATTCTGTCCATTCTAGTCAGTTGTGTCAGGAGGTCATGGTACTTGGTAATGTTACATGGTACATGGTTCATTTTGCTCACTTGATTAAGGTTTTGTAAGCTCAGTTACTGTTTATCTACTAATGCTGTCATAATCTGCTAAGGCTTTGTAAATTCAGTTACTGTGTTCAAACTGCCATTGCAAAGCTCAAGAGGTGACATGGCTTAAGGCAACAGAGCTTTATTCTCTCGCTGTCCTTTACTCTGGGAGTCTGAAATCTTCTGAGGATTTGTTCCCTTCTAGTGCAGCACCAGTATTGCCTTGACTCTGGTGAAGCTCTCATGGTAGACAGCACCATAGTAGGGAGGTGTCTGAGGGGCATTAATTACATTCTGGAAAAGGGAGGGGTGGGTGAAGGGCTGGTCTTATTCTTTATCTAGTGAAGCTCTAGAGAGCATGTACTCAGGGTTCCCTGTGAACTACCTTAATCTCTTCAGGAGTTTCCATTCCTAAATGATCTAAACACACGTTGAGTCTTTCCTCTTAAAGGTCCTATCTACCTTTAAACTTCTAAAACATGAAGCTTCTTCAGGAGAGAAAGTGCATGCAAACTATAGCAGTAACATTCTGAGGTTAAAAGAAGCACTGGATTTTAGAGAAAGATCATCAAACATTGAGTTACATCCTTAGAGCAATGAACATTTTGCTCCATACAGTCCTCAGACTCAGGTATTTCCTTACCACAAATGTGACCTTATATATAAGGTCATTGAAGACATAATTAGTTCAATGAAAATTAGGAAGTATTTCCTGTTTTGTAACAATTAAGAGCCTTATGTATGGTTGACCTAAGTCACACAAATGTCATTTTTCCATTTTTCTTCTTGGACTTCTCACTATATGTTATATCCCAAAGATGGTTCTTGCCAAAATTCTCCCCTCTCCCATTTACTTATTTAAAAAATGTTTAATGTTAATATGAACTCATTTCTAATTTTTTGTTATAATCTATTGCTCTAATTACATTATGAATATTTGCTAAAATTGTCCTAGATTTGGCCCCAGGGAGATTGTGGATTTACCTCTCATCCTTATAACCTTGCCATGTGCCAAGAAGTGACATTTCCCCTGGTGATTCTGCTCATGTTCAGGTATCTCTGTCTGAATTACTGTTACTGTTGCCTTTGAGCTTGAATAGTCTTATTTTTATCTCTTAGCTGTTCTTTTGTTTTTTTTTTTTGTTCTTCAGTCTCATCTCTCATATTAGTTTCTGTATCATTGCAATTTCCTTTTAACTTTTAAGATGAAGAATTAAATCCCAGGAGTATCAATGTAAATTATTCTAGCTTTGTTAAGTCTTTGCTTTATGTGTTTGCTACTCACTCAGCATCCAATATTTTATGTTTTCTTGGGAGGGGGGATTCTCATAATGGAACATGGAATGTTCGTTCTAAGTATAAGAACATTCTACTTTCTTCTGGCATAGATTTCTAAGCACCTGGGTTTCTTTGTATTAAACACTAAGTACTACTGACAATGCCTTGCTTGGCTTTAAATCCCTACTAACTTTAATTAAATACACCAAGCAGCTTTCCCCCACATTCCTAAAGCCTTAATTATAGGAGCACAGACACAATGAGGAGGCCCTTCCTGTGACAGGGTGGAGTAAGTAAGTGTGGCTGGATAAGCATTTGCTGGAGGATTAAGTCAGTGAGAGCCAAACCAAGGCTCACTTTTTTTTTTTTTGAGAAAATGGATTTGTGAAGCACTTTTGCCAACTTCATTTGAGATTGAATTCATGAACACATACACACCATCAATAACGTGATTAAGGACAGGGGATTGTTTGCTCGCCTGTTACATTCCTGCCATGAATCTGCTTAAAGGAACAGTGTGTGTACTCTGCAAAGTTGGGTTACATCTCAGATGAGGGTTTTTTTTTTTTATTGCACTATTAGAAGATAGAGTCTATCTAGCTAAATTGAGAATGTGTGTACTGTGAAATGAACAATTTTTCTTTTAAGTCTTGTTCCTCTGCAAAGAATGCACACAATTACTGTAGAATTAAAGAGGATTATTTTAACAGGTGGCTACAGTGCATTCATATGGACATGTAGTTTATAAGCCTTTGATTACAGTTAACCTATGGTGATTTATTAATCCAGGCATCATTGTGGCCACTCAGCATTCTGTATAACCACTTTTATTTTTCTATACAGTTATCATAAGGTAATAGTTTAATGTGAGACAGATATTATTCTAAATTATCTGAAAAATTCTTAATGACAATTTTGATTTGTAGAGGAAAGACTACTATGGAATGGAAAAGTATGTATATGTTGTATTCTTGATGGTCTAGGCTGTGTACATTTGGGAAACATACAAAGAAGAATGAACTAATGCTGAATTTTGTTGTCCAAAGACAATGTAGAAGAGAGCAGTGAACTGTCAGCTACAGAGTACAGGGAAGAAGAGAGATCAGAAGAGACCTATAGAAGATAAAAATCAATCTGTAACCAACCAACCAAATTCAAAGAGAAGAGAAATGTCTGAAGGGTACATTCAGTTTGCTTGCTGTGGGATAAGAGCCATTGTTCTCATTTGGAAAGTAACAGCTGCAGCAGATTTCAGGCTACAAATGCTCTACGTGGCCAGAGCTTTATTCATTTCTGATTCACAACTGCACCAACACAGATTGGAGGACAGTTGTTCAAGACATGGAAGAGGAAATTCTTTTCAGTTTTTTTTTCTGTCTTGGAAATATTTTATATCTGAGGATATAAAGTGAACTCGTAATGAGCTGATCTTCACTGACTCCTCTGGGATACAGAGTTATACACACTGACTAATATGTCATCTATCACTAAACATTACAGAATTAGGCATTGTTATCCGAATGCTACATGTAGAAGAACTGAAACCTGGAGATATACAGCAACTAACTATATTTGAATCCTAATTATCTGCTTCCAAAGTTCCCCTGTCATCTTAATTTCTGTAGTTGTAAGTGATCAGTTAATGTGAATAGGATTTTGTCAGATACATGCTGAGGACCTCTTAGACATAACCTGCTCTTGGAGACACTAAGGACAGAGTGGCACTAGGCACAAGGTCACATGGTTCTGAGTTCTGTGCATACACAAATACATTCATACCTCCAAAAAGTCCCAAAGAAGAGGTGGCTTAAAGAGGTAAAAGACCAAAGCTCCAGTACTTCAGGAGTCAGAATGGTGATCGGAATGTGGTTACCTGGCTCTAGACTCCATGCTTGTCACTGTGTCTTGCATACTTTGTTTCTCAGACACACAATTCCATATGACTGAGGAGTACTTTTCAATAAGTGAGGGCCTGCATCACATTATATGCCCCCATTAATAGGCAACATGAGCTACTCTCAGAAGCAAGTATAATAGGGCCCAAATGGAGGAAACACATCTGTAAATTCCCCAGATCTCACATAGATTAAGCAGAAGTGTGTGATACCATTGGCTCCAGCTATAAGAATTATTCTCCACCTAACTCAATTTCCAAAAGATGCTGTGTCAGAAGAATCAGAGAACAGCACCCCTCAAAGACCAATTTTCTATTCTCCATAACATTTTCCTAAATTTGAGAAGTGGGGGAAATCATCCACTGAATATGTTGCCTTCATTATGGAGACAGATTAAATCTCATCTGTCTTTTCTGTTGAATTCTAAACTGTCCATGAATGCATACTCCAGCCAATATGCTTTGGAGACCATCCACTTACAAAAAGATGCTCTTCTGAGTGCTCTGCTAAGCTCTGGAGTTCACTGCTGGCTTTTTTTCAGTGACAACTTTCTCAATTAAGACCAGTGAGAATAACTTCTCCTCCTCCTCCCCTCCCCCTCCTCCTTCTCCTCCTCTTCCTTCTCCTTCTCTTCCTCCTCCCCGTCTCCACTCCTACTCTTCCTGAGTCCAAACATGGACAGTCTGTGCAAGGACTTGCTTATAGAGAATAATAGACAATTATCTCTTTAGAAAAAGATGGGTGGCTTTTGAAAGAGTTGATTAATACCAAATGATGTTGCTTAGAACAATTGTGGGAAGGGTGTTGGCAACAGTGAAGGCGTAAGCTGTAGATGCTTGCTGTGTCTTATTTTCCCTGGTGACTGTCATAAGCAATAAAACTTGTCTTTTGTGTGACTTCTTGGCGTTATCATAGGTGAGAACTAGAAAGTCTGTGTCCTATTCCTGCCTCTGTCCTTGATATATCACTAAGCACAACACCCACCACAGCATGCCTTTCCATTTCCTAAGGCAGTAGACATGCCCTCACTTGGATTGTCTGTCATGTATTTTCTATTGTGACCACAACTACTCTGCCTACATGGGACACTAAATTGTGACATAAAACTTCACATTAGTGAGAGTCTGGCACTGACCAGGGAGGTCTCTAAATGCTGAGTGATTTCAGAGACTAAGCTGGACTAAAATAAAGATCTGTGGTCAGTTCCAACAGATAGAAGTTTGTCTCTCTGAAATTGAGTGAGCCTGTTATCATCACCACTCAGTGCACAAATGCTAACACAAGCCATTGTTTGCTCCATCTGGTCAGCTGAGGCCTAAGCATCTCTTTATTCTGGGGAGGAGAGGGGAAAATACTAAAAGAACAAGCAGTTTGGAATAGCTCACCCATTCATGGAACTTATAAATACATATGTGAAGCTGCCTACGCAGATTCTGGTTGAACGAGAGTGTTTGCTGTGGAATGCTGTCACTCGAAAAATGTGGCTACATCTGCTCCTTCCCATTTTAGGATGCTGTCCTTAGAATAGTTCACCCCAACCCAGTTCTCTGCTATGAAGGGAGGATTCTGAGTACGGGTGAGAAGGGAAGTGGGAATATGGTGGCATATAGACAGATTGTGCAATCAACACCCAGAATGGGGTCTCCCTGTTCTTTTCCATCTTTATTTGTGCAGATGGACATCACAATAGAAGGGTGTCATATACGGGATGGGAAGAGCTTAGTGTCTGGAGTTTCTGTACAAGGCTAGCACTTCGGTTAGGTAGCAAGCTTGCCCTATAGGCTTCACTGCCCATATTATAGCAGAGAAGTGAGATTCTTGTGAATACTGCCACAGATGTTAACTCAGACATTGCTACTAAAGATGATGTAACAATGAAATGTAACAGACATTTAGGTAACACAAACACACACACATGCGTTAAGTCAAGCACATACTCACATATTTATGTTCTAGCCACATACATTAGTGTGTGTCTATAATGTAGCATACTGAATCACACTGTCAATTTTATATGATATTTCATTTCAATGTAAAACTACACGTTAAAAACAAGATGGATTTTTAAATGGGCATAGTTATTCAAGGATTTTGTTTCAAGGCTAATCACTCTTTGTATGAATTTCTTGGACTAAACATTTTTATTTCACTTCTATTTACTGTATGGGTGGGATACATTCTTATGGAGGTGCAGTGATTGTTTGTAGGAGCTGGTTTCCATCTTCTATCATGTGAGTCCGAGGAATAGAACTCAGATCACCATATATCATGGTAAATGTCTTCCTTGTCCATGGAGGCATCTCCGCTGCCCATCAAAAGGCATGTTTTTGAAGGAACAGTCTTTCAAGTTCGGTGTCTGTCAGCTGTAAGGATGGAGTGTAGCTCAGGCACCACCTGTGAAGGGTTGCCATGTCATTACCATGGATTGTAGTTTCTGGAAACTTGGGGCACTTGTGTAGACCATGACCTTGGGTTGTTGATAGAACATGTTTCAAATGCTTTCATTGTTTCCATTGGTTTAATTTTGTCTATGAAGGAAAAGACAATTCTTATTGCTTCCTAGTTTGTTCACTGAGGTACACTTGGGTGGCTTTCTGGGTTCCTGGTTAGCTCTCATGTTTCTGTTGACCTTCCTTAGAGCTCAAGGATTCAAATCCACGTGTTTTTCACATGGCGGAATCAATAAGTGTTACTAGTGAAATGATGTGTACAGTCACTATGGTATCCATTTAAACTTCCATTAGTTACAATTTTACTCGTTAAGCATCATTAAATAATCATTCTCAGCCCTGAGTCTCTCACACCTCATAGTCATACAAAAGCTGGCTCATGAATCCTAATAAATGCCTGTGAATGGTTTTGAGCATATGACATCATGTTTCTCAGTCAGTACGAGAGCAGCTGATTGAAGTTAGACATATGTTTCTACTGGCAACTGGGAGAAGAAAATATGCCAAATGTGGCTATTGGAAAGTCCTGTTCTCTATAAAAAAATTTTTTTCTAGATGGTGGTTGGTATATAAAGTATTTGTAATTGTCTTTAGCTGCTATTGTTGAAAGATGTTAACCATGTTGGTAAGTCATATTCAGGGGCTGGTCTATATGCATGGAGAGGGATGGTCAATGTGGAGGATATGATATGGTCAGAGTAAAGTTTCTCTCTGTAAACTAGACATGGTATTAATAGTTCAAGGTCAAACAATAATTATGAAATGAGAAAGCCAGCAGGAGTTGAAGCTAGGTCTAGGGAATCAAGGTATCAACAGGAGGCCCATGTTTCATACTGACACAGGCAAAGAAAGTACCTTTAAAGTCTGTGGTCAAGGTAACAGGTGCTTGGCAAATCTATTGCCCTCAGGTGCGAGGCAGAAGTCCTATATGAATATGTTATGTGCTATATGTAGATCTGTTTCACTCACAGTATTAGTACTATAAACAACTATCAAGTACTGTAAACTAGTAAACATGAGTAATCTATGCTTTGGTTTCTTACCTAATCCCTTAGAAACCAATTTAGTAAGCTAACTTTTTCATTCTCCAATAATTTCTAACTTTGCATTATGTTCTCTTATACAAGGCCTTTCCCACTATATATGTAGACAACAACTTATCTTGTTTTGGTTCCCAAAATGAGCTCAATATCTTTTTTTTCCAATAAAGTTGTAATTATCTTCAGCTGCCAACTTATCACAGCCTGGAGTCATCTGAAGGAGTAATTGAAGGATTTCTAGATCTGACTGGCTTGTGCATGTCTTTAAGAAATTGCCATAGCCGGGCAGTGGTGGCACACGCCTTTAATCCCAGCACTTGGGAGGCAGAGACAGGCGGATTTCTGAGTTCGAGGCCAGCCTGGTCTACAGAGTGAGTTCCAGGACAGCCAGGGCCACACAGAGAAACCCTGTCTTGAAAAAAACTAAAAAAAAAGAAAGGAAAAAAAAAAAGAAATTGCCATGACTGATGATTGATACGGAGTGCGCAGCCCAGGGTAGGGTGGTATCATCCCTAGGCTGCTGGATCTGGACTGTAGAAGAAAGCTAGCTGAACAGTAAGATAGTGAGGAGTAAATAGCTTTGCCCCTTAGTTTCTGCTTGAGTTCCTGCCCTGAGTTCCCTCCATGATCTGGAAGTACAATCCGTTCAAATTCTCCCCACTTCCCAATCCCCTGGGCAACTGACTTTGGTCATGTTTTTGTCACAGTAACCAAGACAAGGTGTGAAGGCACAGGACAAATTAGAGATTTGTTATAAGGGGCGGACTTGTAGGAACTCTTTACATAATGTAATATAAAAACATCTTACCGTTACTAACTGAATGTTTTAGATAAAAGGGACAGTTTTAGCTTTTATTATGCAAATCAATTTCCCCCCATTCTTTATTTCCTATTGTATTCAGAAACTATCTTACTTATTATGTGGCCTGGTGATATATTTAATTCTTTTAATGTGATATTGTAAGTCAATAATTTCTGTCTTTTCATAATTTCTTTTGTTCCCTTTCCTATGGAGTAGTCTTTCTAGATTATGACACATTTTAAAAATGTGTTTGACTAAAAGCATAAAAGAAAAGAAATAACTGCATCCATAGCAGACATCAATCTATGTAAGGCAATTAACTAAAAAAATAAATATAACCAATTGTTCAGCTATCTTAGAAATCCCTCCATAAACCACAATATTGCCTCGCATAAATTTAATAGGAACCAATCAATGTGCCCTCATTATTATTTAATGTCCATGTACTGCAAAAGTATATACAAGACTCCATACAAAATGTAATTGTGTCTCGAAACCAATAAAATAGGGATCATTTAGCATGTAATTTCTGGGAGGATTATTACCCGTGGATACATCATCAGCACAGTGATCTTGTCCTGCTATAAAGATACATTTATAGTACATGGGACTATGAAGTTGACACAGAGAATTGTAGTTTTAAACTTTTTAAAGCTATTTCTAGAAATTGATGAACAAAAATTTTTTAGTATTACATGGTTTAAATATAATTTCCAATACTGGGCAGATTTCAGGTTGCACTGATTCATAAAATTACTCAAATCATTCAGTTTTTCAGAAAACTCTTCCCAGCGACCATTAAATGATTAGGCATTTGAATTAAATATGACACGCAAAAGCTTCTTATTAAGTTCAGAAGTCTGCTTTCAAAACACTTCTACAGAATTCTATTTTATAGGTAATGGTTAATGTGGACAGGGAAATGTCACCTGTTCAAAAAGGAAATAATTGTTTCTATCTTCTTCCTTTGGAGAAGTCATGAAAATGTGGGGAGCCACACTGTGTTGTCCTCCTAGGTGACTGAGGCGTGAAGCTCACCGGAAAATTATTCCAGATGCTAAGAACAGCAAACACCTCAACTTAAGTAGCTCCTTACAGTTCTAAGAATCAAGTAGTCTTGAGAGGTGATTTTCTTTCTTACTTTTTCTCATCAGAGATTCAAGTAAAGCCAGGAAAATTTTATCCTTTCCAATTAAAGCAGAGAAAGACATCTCACTGAGTCCTTCAGAACAACTCTCCTACCCTGGCTGAGAGGAGACCTTGTAAGAGGCCTGTCCAATGAACTTTCTAGTAATTCAAGAGTGTCAGATTAAACATCCAAATGGGAGTGGGGAAGACATTCATCACGACACAGTGACTGTGAGGACAGAAGAGCTGTGCTGCTCTGAGAACCTTTCTGTTGAAGTCCATGGTACCCTAAGGTTAACCACAGGTCTCCAGATGCCCTGATCCTGTTCCTACCTCACTCCCTTTTCCCCATCAAGTCACTTAGGGACCTATTTTAAATACCACAGCACTCTTCATCACCAATTTCAAATGACATTCAGGGATCCCCGATTATCTTTTTCAACATAGTTGGAATCTAGATATATCACTGTCCTGCTGTATGGCTTGAGCTCTTCCTCATACAAAAAGTTTGAGCTTTCCAGTTTCATGAAAATAAAATGTAACCTCAAAATGAAGCCAATCAACCAGTTAGTCAAACATAGTAGACAGAGAAGAGAAACAATATTATTCTGTACCTAGTTAAGGGGAAGCCAGGGTGACATCAAATCGGCACTTTCCTAACTGAGTATTAAGGTATTTCTGACAGCCTTCAATGTCTGTTTTACACTTCTGGTGAGTTCTTTAATGATTTATGTGCAATGTTACTTGTATATCTCTACTTATGTAAAATGCAACTTTATCCTGTAAACAACTTGTGTTTTTTTTTTTTTTTGTTTTTTTTTTTTTTTTTTGTTTTAAGTTGGAAGAAAGGCAATAATAGTTCTTTACCTTAATGTTGTATCTTAGTCTTTGGTTTTAACTTTCCTGGTCCTACTTTGTTAACATTATTTGACTATGTTGTTTCAATCACAGGAAAGTGGCAAAAGAAAGACTTGTGCCTTTGATTTTTCTTGAATGTCCATGGCAACATCAGCAAACTAAATTCAAGTTGGTTAACTCATGAATGAAACCTGGGAGTCCATATCAGCCCCTTTAGTGCAATACTCTCCCAGGGAAGAAACATCCCTCTACATTTGCTCTTGAATTGACCCTTCTCACTGGTTCTTATTATTCTTTGGTTCCTCTCTGTCACCAGTGTTTTTTTTCCCCCCTTCAAGCTCTTTCTTTTAAGCCAATAAACTTTCTCCATTTCTCCCATTCCAAAGCACAGACTAGTGTGTGGGCTCTTCAGGAGGAAGGTGGGGTAAGGGGAAGAATTCTTTCATTGAGTGTTGTTTAGCTAGAGAATATGTGTGTTATCTATCCATACTCCTAAGATGAACCTCTGTTATATGCTTTTCATTTGTTTTGAACTAAAGATGCCCCTACCCCAGGGAGCCTTCAGTCACTAAATGGCAAAGCGAAAGGCTCCAAATGATAC
The DNA here is from genome assembly GCF_004785775.1 of Grammomys surdaster. Lineage (NCBI taxonomy): Eukaryota > Metazoa > Chordata > Mammalia > Rodentia > Muridae > Grammomys > Grammomys surdaster. The sequence continues at coordinate 5,556,507 of NW_021604719.1, forward strand.
TTGGTAGAAAGAAGATGAAGGTGCTTTGGCAATAATTCCCTAAGCTGTCCTCAGAACTTCAGCTTTCCACTGTTTTCTACAGCTCACCCTGCTTAGTTGGGCCTTGCCTCTAAAATGTATTCCTTTTATTCCTCATGGGGCTGCCTCTAGCCATTTCTAGTTTCCATTCTGCCTCTCCCTGATCTATGATCTCAGTATGCCATCAGTTACCTTGTATGATGAACTCCCTGCATCACACATGACTTCTTTCTAAGGATCTATAGTAAGAAAGCCTGCATACTTCTGGTCTTCTCAAACTTTAGTGAAGCCATAGGCTCCAAGAGTTTTCCTTGTTATAGTGTTATTATTCACCTGAGAGCAGCCCCCTTATCCACTAGGAAAGACCAAGCATCTCCCCACCTTACTGTAGCATGCATCAATGTGGTTGATTTTCCATCTAGTTGTGTACTCTCCTCACATGTTCATTCCTACTTACCCTACTTTATTTAGCATTCTGATCAAGGGCTTGCCTTGTAGAGTCTTGTTTTCAATCTTATTCCTTTGAGTCTTGTTTCCTTACCAGTGATCTTTGAAACACATCATTGTTTATCCATTGATTTCCTTTGATCTGCAAGAGAAGTCACCAGCTTCCTAGTCTACTGTATCAGTCTTGTGAGCACAGGATATCTCATCTGTTGGAAGTTCTAGATCTTCTGACAAACATATGATTTTTTGTAAACCAAACACTTCTTCCAGATTCTGTGTTTTGTGACTAATCTTTTATGTTTGGGTAATGCTCTTTTCTCATCGTCTTTACCTAAGTGTAAGGCCCTAGCGTTCCAGTGCTGTTTGAAAAAGCTGTTTTAAACAGTTCCTACTCCACATATGCCAACTTGGCTTAGCTTCATCCTTGTGCTGCCTCAGTGCTTGGTAGTAGCTCCCATGGGCATTACTGGATTATCAATGGAAAATCTACTGATTTTTTTCCTAATGATATTTAAAATGCGGACAATGATCTTCTATTCTATATTCCCATTTTCTATTGTATGTCCTCTAGCATAATTAATTGTTGAAGTCATGTGTATTCTTGCTGAAAAAGGCGTATTTGACTTTTCCAAGGGTAGTTATCCCTAAGTGAAAGTTGAGAGTCTCCAAGAAAATAGGCCATACATAAATCACTGTAGATATTCTTTCCCAAGCATTTTTTGACTTTGTCTTTGTAAGTGGCATACTTCCTCTCCCTAGTAACAGGGACACTGTACTGATTTTGCAATTGTTAGCTCATTTACGGCACTCACTGTAAAGATATATGGGATAAATTAGCCTGTTTTTAAAGACTGCAAATCTTTCTCCAGGAAAAAAAAAAACTACTCAATGACTGAGAAATTCTAATCCCCAGCTGCAAGAGTCTGGCCAGAATGAACTGTCAGTGACTGAATGAAGTGTCTGTCCAACTGGCTGTAGTCTGAAATGCCAGCGTGGAACTAAAAGAATGGGCTTGTTATATAGGAAAAATTTCTGTTCTATAAATGCAAGAGGGTACAAGTGCAGGGGTTAAAAATAAACCATCCGAAGTTCACAGTTAACAGAGATGTCCTGGTGGAAAGTGCTGCGAAAGACAACTGGAGAGACAGAGTAAAAGAAAAAAACTCATAATTTTATGGTGGCTAAGTCATGAAGAGTTCCGAACACAGAAATGCCTTAGGGATTCTCTGGAGCATATTAAGTTTGTTTAAATATACAGCAAAGCTGTATGCTCTTAAAAGTTTGGGAGTTGTCATTAACAACAGTGCAAATGGATGCCATTAAAAGTTTTCCTTATTTGAGTTGAGTAAGTGCAATGTTATTTATAAGTCAGAGAAAGAAGATATCATGATTTATTTTCTTTTAATGCATTTGTTCCAGTGGGCTGGGAAATGAGTCTCGGAACACCAAATGTCAAGCTTAAGATGTGTAAAGTAATAGGCACATCATTAGTTCATACTTCTTTGTTTTTGAAATTAGAGCCCTGTGATGAGGATTATATACAATTCTCTGCACTTTGTTTTCCCAAGGCTGTGATATCTGAGTATGAACAGACACTTTCATATACATGTTCTTTCTAAGATAGCCAGAAAATAAATTTGCATATAGAAACGGAGAATGAGGGTATTCGTTTTAAGAAATTAGTTTGAAAATCTGGAAAATTGCTTTAAAACATCTAATCAAATTCCTCATAGAATTGCCAAGCTGGCAATCCAGTTTCCCCACGCATGCTTATATTTCCTTTGTAAGTGTAGTAACACAGTCTTTCTATACTACAGATGCCAGCAGCCTTTATGGGGATCCCAGGTTGCACCCCCAGGCTCCATCTTCTCCCTTCATAATTTCACAAGGTTAATGTTTTAGTGATCTAATTTCTCAAAGCATGGTCTGAGCTGACCCTTTCTTAGACCTTTGCCACTCAGTAACTATACTTCTTTGCACAGAAGGATAGCTTGTTTGAAGGACAGAAGAGGCAAGTGGATGTGTGAGAAAAGTACAGTCTGGAGTGGATGTTCCATAGCAGTAGCAGAAGTTGCCAGAATCCTTAGACCACCCTAGGCCCTTGTATGTAATCAGTCTGTTAAACAGTCTCCTGAACTGTTTTCTGCACAGTTCCCCATCCACTGGCTCTGCTTTTTGCAACTTCACCGGAATCTGTTTTTTCCACTCTCTCCCCACGCACATTTTCCTTTTCTCTTACAAGCAATCATTTTTGATAATTGGCTCAAGACTGAGGGAAAATGTTAACTGCGTCGATTCTGTCTCCTCTGGGTCCTACATCCTGCTGTACAAATGAATACATTAGCACACACAGTCATTTTATCTTATTTCATATGTTTTATGGTTAGAAGCAGATGATTTATCATGTGTTTTTCCTAATTCGGGTTGTCTGTTCACATCCAAGTAGTTTACATCTGTTAACACTAAGCAGTGAGGACTGGATACCAGTTTTATCATTCTTTATTTCTCTGTATTCGAGACCACCAAGACATTGCCTGCAGAGTAATTATAACCTCCCGGAAGTTAGATTTTTGACATACTTTCACCTTCTTTAGAATCCTTTCCTTTTGCAAACCCATTCTCATATCTAAAACCAACACAGCTATGAATGAACACTCACATCTCTCCTTTCAAAGGGAATGAGTGCCGTTATTCTGGAGCCACTTACCCATGCCCATGGCTGGGAAACACAGAGTTAAGTTACTCCAAATTTCACAGTCTACTCTAAAAACAGTTTCAAAAATTTTTCTTATAGTAATGTAACAAAAAGTCTTAAGACACTCTTAAAATATATATTAGTAGAGCCATCAGAGAGGTGAACTACAGCAAAGTGGAGATCTCAGCCCAGATACCCAGATTTTGGTTTGGTGGAAGCTAGTGGCTATTAAGTTTATACACTCCCAGAGGTGTATTTTTTAATAACTAGATAATTAATTTATTGTATTTTTTTCTGTGTGTATGCATTTGCATGACATGCATGCCTGTACCAGTGGAGACCAGAAGAGGCAACTGAATTCCCTGCAACTAGAACAGTGGTTCGCAACCCTATTGGTTGAACCTCTTCGTTGGTTGAATGACCCTTTCACAGGGATTGCATACCATATACCATGTATATCAGATATTTACATCGTGACTCATAACAGTAGCAAAATTACAAGTATGAGTTAGCATTGAAAATAATTTTATTGTTGGAGGTCACCACAACATAAGAAAGTATATTAAAGGGTTGCATCTTAAGAAGGTTAAGAACCAACTGTAGTTACAGATGGTTATAAGCTGCCATGTGGATGCTGGGAACTGAACCTGGGTCCTTTCCAAGAACTCTTAACCACTGAACCACTTCTCCAGGCTTCCCAAAAGGCTTTTAACCTGCTAGGTACAGGATATTAGGTCTGACACAGAGGTGAGCAAGGAATGGCTATTTATGGAGCTAAAGACGGCCCAAGATCAAGTTACTCTCTAGGAGTACAGCACTCCAACCTCTGCACAGCTGTCTGTACCTTCATCACCCTTTGTCCACGGCTTCTTTGCAGACATTCTCATTCACAGAACTCACCAAGGTTTACATGTTTTCCCTGAACAGACTGTTTCAGCATACTTCCTCTGGCTGCCTGAGCTCCAAAGTTCCACAAGTTCCTGCAACTTTCTCCTAACTACTTCCCAGAACTGCCCATATTTTATTTGTATTCATTTCTACAAGAAACTGAATTGAAAAGAATTGTACTAGTTAGACTTTCTAGAATATAGGATTTTTTTTGTCGTATTTGTGTATTCTAAAAAACATATGAGTTTTGAGCCAAAGACACTTAAATGATAACATTTCAGGCAACATGTTATAGAAAGTTCAGGCAACTTTCTATGGTGAGAAAAATAAGAGAGACGGAAACTCAGCAGATACAAGTCTCCTGAAACTCGGTAATTTATCATTTTCATTTTTCTGTACACCTGAAACTTGGGAAATGATGCAGTGTTTTCATAATCTGCAGAACTACCTTACCTGTTTTTCTATAAGTGATACTATTTCTTTTAGTCCAGCACCAAGACTCCAAGTTTATGTCTGCAATATTATGCTACTAATTTTTTTGGGGGGGCTAAGAAGCATAATATCCTGAGAATGGAGGAGCATAGGGGACCTATAGGAAACCATAGATTCCTGTCTTGATAAGGACAAAGAAATATGGCAGAGCTGAGGCCCATGTGCATGTTTCAAGCTAGTTTTTGCCTGTTAAGGAACAGAAAAGGTGTTGAGAGTTCAGTGGTGGTTGTATGTTCCTTGTCACGATTTGGTTGGTTTCACCTGAGTTTCCCTGCTGTTTATTTTTATAAAGCTCCTAATTACAATGTCTGCCTCCAATGGCAATGTCTCTTAGTTCTGTGTCTCTTCCCTACTCCTCTGTTAGTCACTACTTCCTCTCCTTTCAGGGTTTCCCTTATCTTCCCACTGATTTTGGTTTCTAATTGTTCACTATTCAAAGAATGATAAGGGCTTCAGATCTGCAAATTGAGGAGTTTTTTTTTAAATTTCTTCTTTCAGTGAAACAGAGTGCTAAAGTTTATAGGAAAAGCTGTCTTGTTGACTGATTTAGAATTTCAAGTAATTGTGTGTGTGTGTGTGTGTGTGTGTGTGTGAGAGAGAGAGAGAGAGAGAGAGAGAGAGAGAGAGAGAGAGAGAGAGATTCTTTAAATTTTGCTTTTGTGCTTTGTTGACTTAGTCTAGCAGATGTCATAGTTGTCTTTCGTTACACAGGATGTAATTTAGGCTTCCAGCACATTTCCCCTGCTTTGTATTGCACAGCTTGCCATTGGCTGCAGCAGGCCAGGAACTGGCAGTTCCCTCCTACCTATAGTGTGCTCTTCCTGTGAGCCTTGACTGGATACAGCAATAGAGGAATCTTAGTATCCATCTTGATAAGCCATTTTGGACAAAATGTTGGAAATAATTAAATAAAATACAAAGTTAATAGACTCTGTGGGCTTATAACTGGTACATGTTCTGTTGGGAAAACATAAAACTTCCCTTCTCTTGCACAAGTGGATAGGTATCTCATGATCTTACTTATATATGGAGGCTAGAAAAATGTAACTCACAGGGACAGGGAGGAGAATGTGAGGTAGAGGTAGGAAAAAGTTGGGGAGATGGTGGTCAAAGAACACAAAATCTCAATCATGGCCAGGGAATGGCTCAGTAAGTAAAGGTACACTGTGTAAGCCTCAGTTTGAGTCCCAGACTCAGGTAAAGTAAGTAGAAAACAACAAACTCCATAGCTGTCCTCAGACTTCTATATACACCATGACACATATGTATGTATGCCCTTCTCCATTAATAACTTTAAAAATTATTAGAAAGAAGGAATAAATCCACGAAATGTATTGTAAAACAAAGTCATAAAGTAATAACAACATACTATATACCTGAAAGTTACTGAGGGTTTTTAATTATTTTCTTTATAAAAATTAGCATATGAACAACAGATAACATAGTTTACCAATTTGTCAATATATACATATTTCACAATATTATGTTGTGTGTACCAAATAAAGTCAGTCCCTAGCTACACATCAACCAACCATAGATTTTTATACATGCACATGCACACATACACACACACACATTGTATTATTTAGATCATACAAGTGATTTTAGAACACACACACACATACAAATTGACAACAAGGAAAGTAATTTTGTGATTAAAAGCTTAAAAGCTCACTGGCATGTGTAAAGCCCTGGGTGTAAACTCTCACACAAAAACAAAACAAAACAAAACAAAACAAAACAAAACAAAACAAAACAAAACAA
>NW_021604719.1:5562820-5586062 GCF_004785775.1 Grammomys surdaster
AAAACAAAACAAAACAAAACAAAACAAAACAAAACAAAACAAAACAACAACATGAAACAAGAAGACCAACCAACCCATCACAATCTTACTATTGCCATCCTTTAAACTTTTAAATGTATCTCCTCTTATTTAACCTGTTTCGTATCTCATCAACACTTTGGTCATCTAGAAATTTAATTTACTCTCTTTTATTGAAAAGGATATGTATTCTTTATATGTAATTTAATATAACTTAATTGAGACAGGGCCAGTAGCTCAATCATGTGATATATCAGTAGAGCCTTTGCTTACATTAACTCTATCCCTGCTTTGAAATGTGTCACACTGTGGGTGTAATATTGCCTTGATATGACAGTGTAGGGTGTTACCTGAAACAATCCCATTCCATACTGTCAGTACACATGTGTACCTTGTCCTAATGCTTGCCATATTCTTTTCTAGATATTCCAGAATAACTCTGGAATTGTTTATCAAGCTAATCTGCAGTCTTGATATCTGCCCATGGTAGTAGAGAAATATTAATGGAAAACTCAGTTTATTTCTCAAAGGTGGCCAGGAATCTCCCAAGTCTGGTCCCTATACTAAGCAGTGGTTTTAAGGAAGGGTCTAGCTATAGACTTACTGGAAGTCAGGGTGTTTACCTGTGATCGAGTTGCTTGAGATCCAATTTCCTTTTAACCATGTCTGTTCTCTACTTTCCAGTGCAGTTCTTATTGCATCTGATAGCTTGTCTGGACAAAAGTAATTTGGCTTGTGTTAGCATTTAATCATCTGCCCCAAGCAAAGAGTGAAACCACTCTTTTTTTTTTTCTGTCCAGCCTTTGAGAACATAGCTGGAAAACCTGCTAGTCATCTCTAACTTTAGATCTACAAGTCTCCATTGATTTGTCTTTCACTTGTCGACAACAGTCTTAAGAAACCAGTTACTCTATGTTCTATTTAGCTGTCCTGGGATAGAGTCATTTCTCCTATTAGCCCCACAGTCTATCACACTGAGCCAAACTCAACAAAACATACAAAACATCCTGTGTATCTTCTTTCAACAGTTTCTTCTTTTGGTAGATTGTGATTCTATTGACACATTTTAGTCTCTTGATGTTTTATCCCTGCTAAATTACACTGCCTTTCAAAGTCTTTAGAAATAAGACTACCTTATTCAATTTAAAATTTTAACAATGTTTATAACATTTTCACACAAATCACATTTAGCCTAGCACTGTCCTATCACTGCTTCAATTCTAATATAATATAGATGACTTTTCTTTTTTCTAAAATTTCAAATTTACCTAGAATATTTTCAAGTCCATAGTTCAAGTAGTCCTAGTGGTTTCCTCTTCCTCCTGAAAGTGAAATTGTTAGAAAAGAAATTCAAAAATACAAAAATTTTAAATTTGTATTGCTGTATTTAACATAATACCATGCCAGCATTACAAGATTTAAGGCTATGTTTAAATGGTGTGGTAAAATCTAATGGATGAGCACTATATAAATGCTGCAAGTGAAAGAGGAGTAAACCCAGGACGTGTATAAGGAACATTTATATCTGGATCATATGTGATGGCTACAAAGTAGTATTACAAGATGATTTTTATTACTATAGAGGCAATAAAATAAATATCTTTTCATTAAAATGATGGAATTAAAGTTATATATATTAAAGCATGAAGCTTTCTATATCACAATATCTTCTTCTCCTAGACTGAAAACTTGTTTTATTCAAGTTTCCTACTATTTCTTTGGTCAAAAAAGGTCCCAAATTTCCTGACCAAATTGCCCTTATTTCTCGTGCCCAGGTATTTATTTATTTCTTCTTCACAGTCAGCTCTTTTCTCTTTTCTATTCTCTCTCTCTCTCTCTCTCTCTCTCTCTCTCTCTTTCGTTTGTTTCTGTCTCTTAGAGATCTGCAGACAGAAACATTCTACTTATTCCATAAGTTAGTGATTCCTTTTACAAAGTGAAATTCTGAAGCCACATACTAATTTTACCCCCCAGACCACTCAACACATACCTGGATAATGTGAATGGGATGCTATTGAGGGCTAGCCAGATTCCCTGAGGTTATTGTCAATATGAGACTCTGTGAGTTACCTCTGCTCCTGGGTCACTGTGGTGATCTGTCTACCTCACTGTCTTCTTCTTTCTTTCTTTACCTCTTTCTCATCCTTGTCTTGGCTCATGTTTCCATTATGTATGTCATCCTAATTTATAATTCAAATTACATATATTCATTCTTCCTGATTCTCAATGTAAATATGACAGACTGGCCAGACCCCTCTGAGACATGCTTTGTGTCACAGAAGATGCATTTTGTTGGACAGGAAATTATTCTGCCATTAAGTAAGTGATTTTCAAAACTATCTTCATATTAACTGATTATCTTAGATACAAATTTACATTTTCCAAAAGAAAAAATGATAATTAGGTACAGCTCAAAACAGCTAGCCATTAATTACTGAGCCTAGAAATCTGTATTTTAACAATTTTTCTATGGGATTTCTAGCCTTGTGGAATTCCAGAACCACACACTAAGAATTGGTATAGAAAAAGAAAAACTCCTTTAGCCAACTTTCCTCATACCCTCTGACATGATATCATCTATATTTACAACTTCCTATGGAGATTTTTGAAATTGAGAAAATTAAGAAGGATTTATTCCATCAAACCCATAAAGATATGTGTTAGCCAGGATATAGAGCAGAAACTGAGGGAATGGCCAACCAACAACTGGCCCAATTCTAGACCTATCCCATGGACAAGCACCAATCCCTAACACTATTAGTGATATTTTTTATGCTTGCAGACAGGAGCATGTTTTCCTCTGAGAGGCTCCACCCAGCAGCTGATTCAGACAGATACAGACACCCACAGCCAAACAGTGGATGGAGCTTGGGGACTCCTATGGAAGAATAGGAAGACAAACTACTGGCTCTGAAGTGGATAGGAACTCCACAAGAAGACCAACAGGGTCAGAGTCTGAACAACCAACCAAAGAACAAACATGGGCTAGACCTAGGTAGACCTCTCTGCACTTATGTAGCAGAAGTGTAGCTTGGTCTTTATGTGGGTCTGGAGAAACTGGAACCGGGGCTATCCTAAAAGCTGTTGCTTGTCAGTGGGATAGGTTCTTCTAGCTGGGCTGACTTGTCTGGCCTCAGTGGGAGAGGATGCACCTAGCCTCACAGAGACTTGATGTGCAGGGTGTGTGGAGGATACCCAGGTGGGCCCCCACCTACTTAAAGGGGAAGGAGAGGGGAGATGGGGGAAGGATTGTGGGAGGGAGTAACTGGGATGGGGACAGTGAGCAGGATGTAAAGTGAATAAGTAAAAAATAAAATAAAATTAAAATATAAAAGATATTTGTTAGCATACACTTTAAAGTTTGTTTATGAGCATGCATTGTTTATATTTGATTTAATATCTTGTTTAAAATGCTAACATTGCAGAAACTATCTCTTCCTATTATCATAAACTTCTTATAAAATATTTTACTGTCTGCCAAATGAGTCTTTGGTGCTTATGCTATAGATTACATAGTGATTCACTGCCTGGTACTAGCTAGTATTTTTTTTTTAATTCTTGATATTTCTAAAATCCCCCTCCAAAACAAACAAACAAAAACAAACAAACAAGCAAACAAATGTAAGCAAGCAAAACTAATATTCTCTTCTGGATCAAAATGGTTTTCTTTGCTCATCTTCTCTACATTTTCTTCTCTCCTTTCTTTCCTTGAAGATTATTTTCACACGTTGTTGTTTGACACGTGTCACTACTGTTTGAAATAAAAGTAACCCTTTAAAGGTTCTAATGCATACTGTCAAATGGTTTTTTCAAAGGAAATGTAAAGTATTTGTCTTAGGGTTTCATTGCCGTGAAGAGACACCATGCATGACCAACACAACTCTTAGAAAAGCAAACATTTAACTGAAGCTGGCTTACAGTTCCAGAGGTTCAGTCCATAATCATTATGGTGGGAAGCATGGCAGTGAGCAGGCCGACTTGGTGACGGAGGATCCAAGAGTTCTACATCTTGGTCCAAAGGCAGCCAAGAGGAGAGTCTCTGCTGCACTGCATGGAGCCTGCGCATAGGACCTCAAAGCCCATTCCCACAGTGACACACTTCCTCCAACAAGGCCACACCTCCTAATACTGCCTCTTCCTGTGGGAAAAGAGTATTCAAACCACCACAGTATTACATTTTTACCGGCAGTATATCTGAACAGTCTGCAAAAATAAAGCTGTGATGTAGAAATTTTTTCTTTCCTTCTTTTTTAATTTGTCATGTTCTTTTTGAGCATATAATTACATCACCTGTTATCTTGTCACAGATGAGACAAAACAAACATTTTTCTTTATATACAATTTTAAAAAGTTGGTCTTTGGGGGTCATTTACTAGTAGTCAGCTTAACCTAACAGTTTGGAGAAAAGTTGGCAGCCTTTCTTCCTTTACAGACTTTGTAAAATGAAAAATTAAGCCAGGTACCTGTGAAATTTCATTTATATCAGACGAAGGTGTGAAAAGTCTCCCTCCCTTATCTTTGTCTTTGCCTCTGTCTCTCTCTGTCTCTCTGTCTCTGTCTCTGTCTCTGCCTCTGTCTCTCTCTCTCTCTCGTATGTGTTTGCATATATGTCTGTGTCTGATATATATCTGAAAGCTTGCTTTATCATCAGAATGGTATCTGGGCTATATTTCATGAGGTTGTGTAATCATCATATGAAAATTTTAAAATAGGCACAAAGTACCTCAGTTACCTGATACCAACAGAAAAAAAATGATGGAAGAAATAGGACAAAATAGACACAGTCTTTCTAAACCAAAAAATGTTTTAATTCCCCCCCTCATGAAAGATGTATTAATTTAAAAATTTTTGCCTTTTAAGGCTACCTTATATCTAAATGTTCTGCTATCTCAGAAATATTAAGCTCATTTCTTTTCAGCGTAAACATTTCTCTCATCCCCATCAGGCTTCATTTCTAGGTAACTCCAGTGCTTTTTCTGGGGTCATTCATTTGCATTTTTCTATAAAGTATGTAGTCAGTAGCAGGCTTGCTCTTCTGTACACTGTATGTACAGAAGAGGTTTATAACAATTTAGTTCTACTTTTGGTGCCTTTGGCTAAGTATGTGTCTGAATGAACATTTTTGGTAACCTTCCCAGTCACATCACAAAGCAGGTAGATGGGTCCACATAATATCACCCCTGCCAATTTTCATTCCCCTGTAAATGGCAACTGAGGCAGGGAGACCTCAAAAGACTTTCAGTTCTTGAAAGAGACTAGCAATGTCCTGTCAAGGTTTGCCCCGAAGACTACAGGTGACAGCAAATTTATCTTGTGTCCTTGCCATAGATGAGATGCGTCAGCAGCCATCCTTTGAAAGAACACTGTAACCCAACAAAATAGGTATACAAGCACGTAATGTTAAAGAAAACAGGAGTTTGTGCAAAACTTAGGAAGATACGCTTGGCTGTGAGATAGATGTAAATATGAATTTCACTACCAAGCATTGGGCAAATTGTTCAACCTCTTTAATCAATTGAACCATCTATGAAATTAGTATAAAATGAGTTTATGCATTTGTTATAAATGCTAAACATATAACACATACATAACAAATCTCACCTTTTCCTTTTAAGTCAATCTATTATTTACTAAAAGGATAATTTGAGATTTATTTGCATTGAAATAGACATTGACATTATTTTATATAGTATTTATGTGTAATTGCCTTAGTAATTCTGGCTTTATACTTAGTCTCAGATTTTATTTTCTACTACATTTTAGGGTCTTCAGATTTACTTTCTCAACATAAATCTTTGTTCCTAAAATTATCTTTCAATCTCTGGGTCTGTATCATATCAGATGTAGCAAATAAAGTTTTATGAGGCAGTAACCTGGAGGAGCCTTGTCAATCTCTGTTGTCCTGGGGGACCATGGAAAGTCAAAGATGAGACTTTGTTATTAAAGAGAGTATACTACTATTCTATAGGGTTAAAAATACAACTCAGGACAAGAGCTTCAACATATTTCAGAATTCTACATTTCACCTATTTTTCAGGACTTAGAGCTAGTACATAGATGAGTGGCATGTGGCCTTCCATTTCTACATGAATGTGATGTTTATTGGAAAAAAAATAGAATGAAGGTCATGTCCATTTAAAATGCAAGTGATTATAAACTTCAGACATGAAAATCTTCCTGTCTCCTGTCTTTTAATACATTAATTATAGGTGATGAATTTTGAACAGAATCAAGTCAATCAGACCCCATGGTGATTCTTTAAAAAGCTTTACAGAGTAGCTGTTTGATGTTGAAGAATTTAGAAAACAGTTAAATTAAAACTTCAATGAGCCAAGATATATAAATATATATGTATTATATTGCAATATAATCAGGCATATTAATAATATGGGTAACATAATAAATAAATATTACACATTTATTTCCACTTATGGCATGTGATATTACATGAAAAGCACCTTTTATTTCTAAGATCCTTCATCCCTTATGGCAGCATATTGAACAACTAAAGGAAAATATTTCCATAGAATATTCAATTGGTTTCTATGACAAAGGTCATACAGTAATAAACTGAGAATTTGGCTTCCATTGGTCTAAAAGCTAAGGAAAGCTATCTCCATCACCGTAAATCTACAGAGGTGCTAGCCACAAAAACTAAAACAAATGACTACTTTCCATGTCCTGTGTCAAGTATGGATTGTTCACAGGTGGCTGCACCAGACATTTTGTTCTTGCTTCTATTAATACACAAAAAGGGCCCCAGTTTTTTCTCAATCCTACTTATCCCCATGGGTTTACTATTTGACTCTTTTATAGATGTCTTGAATGCGATCAAATGACAGTTTGATGAATAACTTAAACAAACCTCTCAGTCTAAGTCTTATAAGTCAATTGCAAGGTTCCCACAGCATGAGATTTCTTTTTTGTTAATATATCACTCAAAATGGAAAAATAAAATCGCACATGATTTATATTTTATGGCTGCTCCTGATTGCAGTTGTTCTTAAGAATGCCTAGGTTTAGAATCACCCAAGACCTATGCTGGGAAGTCACAATCTCCTTCTGTCTAGGTTGAGAGTTTTTTATTCTTGAATGGGACGAAGAATTTGGACTTTAGTAAGTAGCTAAAAAAATATTTTTACTTGGATGACCTGAGCCATGTCTTCCATCAGTTACACTGATGTCTAAGAAAAAGCCAGTTGAAAGTTAGTCACATTTCTAGGTCACAGCACAAGCACTGGGCTCTTGTCCACTAAACTTCTCACGTTAGTTTTGACGAAGGCATCCTTCAGGAGCACAGTGGTACCCAGGTGCTTAACAACTTACTCTTTAATCTCCCCACCCCAAGTAAGAAAATCAGCAACCTCAGAGCAAATGCCTATCCGAAGTACAAAGAATTTAAGGAAATGAATGCCTTCTCTTTTCAAATATACCTATGCATAAAAATTACTTGAGTTTCCAGTTTCTTTTCTCTTAAGAAACAAAAGCATAGTCAGTAAAAATTTTGAAAATTTTTCATCAGAATTGTGCAAGAGGTGGGTCTGTCTCTTTCTTTCAGTTCTAGAGAATAAATTATATGATATTTATAATTGAGCCAAGATTGCATTCAAAAATTTCCAAGATTGTATTTACTTAAAGTAAGGAAATTAAAAAAAATCTGTTGTTTTTTCACTTGAACCCCATCACAAGCCATCTCCTATTCTGTTTATTTCCTATTTCTTCTATTCCCCCTCTTACTTCTTATGTTCCTCCCTTTAACACTTGGGTTTTCTTATCTGTTGTCTCATCTTCTTTTATGTCTTCCTCTAGTTTATATACCCATATGGTGTCAACCAGTTAACCAGCCAGAGACCAGCATTCAGTCCGAAGCTAATTCTGTGTTCACAGGGACACTACTATAAAATCTCCAGGAAGTCTGGCCTAGGTGATTCTTCCAATTAACTAATGGTATAAATGAATGCACATCTCTCCACTTTCCTTTTATCTCCTCTAAGTTCAAGTCAGGGTCATTCTTTCTGACTTATCTTCCTAGCTGCAAGTCATCCACAACTTTGTGCCCTCCTAGACCTGATCTGGTCTCTCTGGGAGGACTTGGTGATGGGTGGTCCTGTGCTATTTTGATACTGAAATTCATGTTCCCATTCTTTCCAGTGTATAAACAGTACCCTTGACATCATTCAGCTCACTTTCCCCTTCAGGTACACATAAAAATTATCTTTTTATAGAAGAAGCAGCTAATCCTTGCAAACCAGATGCTGAGTGTCATCTTTTGTTATGTTACACAGACCTTGCTTAGTGTGGGATTTTTATGCCAACTCAAAAATGTTTCTTTTTTTCCCATACTGTTAAGTGTTGAAATTCTTTAAAGATGCAAATAAATACTGGATTGACAGCTGAACTGATTTAATTTCTTCATCATGGGCTACAAAATGCTTCTTTGTTATACAGATTCCATGCCAAATGGCCTGTCCTATAAAAGAAAAAAAATATTCTCGAGGGAAGCAGATGATTCTAAAAATCAGGCAGCAATCGATGCACAGACCCTTTGGAAGTTATCTGTCAGGAAATACAATGGCATAAAGCTGAGTCAGCATCACTTTCAAAGGTGAGCAGAAGTGACCATCACTCATCTGGCTTCATTGCTAAAAAGATGGCTAGCAGATGAAGAATTTCATGGGGTTATACTACACTTAGAAGATAAAGTAAGAATGTATTAAATAATTCAATTATAAAGTTAACTGTATACTTTTAAAAACTGTTCCAACATTCTTTTTTGAATCATACATAGAAATACACTATGTAAATCAATGAAATAGTTATTTCTTTTTATTATGAACTATTATGAAAACTCTGTTCTTTCACATATGCCACCTTTAAGGTTTCAAAGCCAGGCACTGGAGATTCTTAAAAATTGCCTTTCAGTACTTTAGCTAACTAACATCTAAACGGCTGAATGCGCCTAAGCTGTTTACATGGATCATAAAGTGCTTTATGGATGGATAGGCTGATATGCTACAGAGGAGGCCATGTTTGCTGTTGAATATTTTGCCTATTCATCGTTTTTTATAAGTCTTCAGACACTAACTCCTAGAGTTAAAAGACATGAGTTACAGAGGGCTATAAACTTACCCAGCTGTTCTCAGAAATGTTTTATGTGTGGTGGGTATTTATTTCTTTAATCGAGTAGGAAAAGTTGTCATTGTAAGAGGTCAGACAGCTTTTCTTTGTCTCTCTTATGACAGACTATTGAACTGATGAAGACTTTTGGATGCTTACATATTAATTTATTGATTGGTGAGCAATACTAAAGTTTGTTTTCTGAAGAATATCCTTATACATATTTAACATGTCCTGTTGTAACAGTTTTAGCATCATCTTTTCATGGGTGAACTACATCATATGTTTCTTCTAAATTCCAGGACACAAAATGTAGCTCAGTTTCTTTGCTGTATTATAAATGTATAGGAAAATGAAGCAGCATTTATTGTCATACTTTGTACAACTAGATCCTGTTTCTCTATTTAACTGGGTTACCTTCTGTTTTATGTTTTTAAAAATTGGTTATTTTATTTATTTACATTTCTTATTTATTTATTTATTTATTTATTTATTTATTTCAAATCGTAATTTTTACTTATTCACACAGGGGTTATAAACACAAAAAGGCAGGATGTGGGGAAGGGGATGACAGAGGAGCATGGGTGTTCAGGGGGAGTACAGATATCTTTCAGAATAGAGTAACAGCTGGGTGAAGGTTCAGGGGACAGGTCACTATGACTCTGCCTATGATTCACTTGTCCTTATCTAAGTTGGTATTATCTGCCAAGGCTACCTACTTACAAGGTCTATTACTACTCAGGCTGGTAAATTTTCACAAAAGCTGCCTGTTATCCCTCTTCCTGGTTTCCTCTCCACAAACCCCCTATCTCATCCCCTCATGCCCTGCTTCTGTGAAAGTACACCCCCACCGTCCCCACACCCCTCCTATCCACCCATCCCCCCTCCCATATCACTGCCCATAGCATTCTCCTATGCTGGGGCATCAACCCTTCACAGGATCAAGGGCTTCTCTTCCCATTGATGTTTGACAAGGCGATCCTCTGCTACATATGAAACTGGAGCCATGGGTTCTTCCGTGTGTACTATTTGATTGGTGGTTTAGCTTTTTAAAAAAGATATTTTCAAATAATGGGCTACCTTCTGTTTTGTCTTCTTATTATTTTCAGTTTCTCAAATCTTTCTGATGTCTTCCTTTAACAACACACATGCAATCTGACTTTTGGTTTCCTGAAAATATCTTAAGCTTGAAACTCAACAGATGCTGTATGTGTTAAGCATTAGTAAACTTATGTCTTCCAAATCTAAATTACAGTGAATTAATTCAAACATAGAGTAGTCAACATCTGTAGCTAACATTTATATTTTAGATCTTTAAACCAAAGGTTATGCAGAAAGTCACATAATTAAATTAAAATTCTTTAGGACAAGGAAAAAATAAATAAATACTGGCATTAATAATGTCGTAAAACTGCAAGGAACAAAGACAGTGTAGAGGTCAAGGGCAATGGGATATAGGTCATGGGAAGCAGAATCCCCAGGGAAACATATGTTACTCTTTGAGAAAGACCACTCACAGATTTAACAGTGCTTAATGTTAACTCTAGTTTATGCTTCACACATGACCCAGACAGAGGAGTACTGTCCGGGATGATGCTCATGCCTCTGCTCGTTTTCAGGACTTTCTCTATTCATCAGTCCTCTGATGTCAAGTGTTTTAGGAACAATCAGAAGCCTACTATGCTGACCCTTGGATCTTTCCAAAGAAGTGGCTAACCTTTATTTTCTCCTTTTGTGAATACAGAAGCTGGGTAGGAAGTTGAAAAAAGGAGAAGCAACTGACATGACTCCATATCCAGGAGTGGGTGTGTGTGTTCATTCTTTCTACTCTGAGAATACTTCAGTCCTGTCTCCTTCCTGGCACCCTTCTAGCACCCATAGGTCTCAAGTCATGTTGCCTTGAAACAAATTTTTAGGATATATTTGTTCTTAGGAAAATGACTTGTCAGACAGGTGTCCTGTCTGTCAGAATTGTGTAGAAAATCTGTGATAAGACAGTGGGCCAAATGGTTGTTACTGCATTGTTCATCTGACCTCAGAAGGGTGTTGGTCTAATGAGCATCTTCACAGAAACACCCCACCTGGACACTACCAAGAGGTAGCCTCCCTCCCCCTTCCACTGTGAGCCAACTCTTGATAGTTTCTTGCTTTAAGGATTGCCTGACCTGATGGACAAAGATTCTTAGAGTTAAAAGGAGACTTTTGAGCTAATTAGATGTAAATTATTATTTGGTTTCCTCACATGGAGGGATAAGATGAAAGCCTGATCTAAGCTGTGCACATACATGTCTGGGGCTAAGCACAGAGCATTTTTATTCTCTGTTGTAACTATCTCTATGTTTAAGCCTGGAAGCGTCTAGCTTCCTTACAATCTAATCTTCCAAGCTGATTGATTCAATCCAGGTTCTCCCAGCTTCTCACTGAATTGCTCTACTTGGCCTCATGCTAACTTTAGCAATATGTTTAAACTCTACTTGGCCTCATCCTAACTAGCCGTATGTTCTAAACTCTACTTGTCCCCATACTAACTAGAAATATGTTTTAATTTTCTGGCTTCTTCTCATTCTCTGGCTTGTCTTGTCTTCACCTGTGTCTAACCTGCTCTCTCTGCCTCCTGTTTTCGTAAAACTGCCTTGCTAAAACTGCCACGTACCTACTGTAAAGTAGCCTCTTCTTTCTGTCTGTTTTCATGAGAGTTAGGGTATCCTATTTCTGACTTACTCTGTCAAATCTTTCTCTGATTTGCCACTTTGTCTGTCCATCAATTAGATGTCACTTTCAAACACGGCTGCTTCCTTTTACAAACTAGTTTTACCTTCATTGTTGGGATTAAGGACATGTCTGTATCCCATCCAGATCATACAGTAATCCAAATTATGTCTGCATTCCAGCCAGATGACATAACCTAGAAGGTCTTTGGATGTGATCCCTTGCCAGAGCAGCCATGTTGTTGGATTAAAATTCCTTTAGAATCAGAACAACTTCTTTGACATTCCTTAATGTATTTGACCCCAAAATAACACCACCCCCTGTTTGAATGGTAAATAACAATGTTATCCAGATGGGTCATGTATTATGTGGCCTGAGTCGTGGAATAAGTGAAAGAGAATTCTCTCATGCTCCACTTGCAAATATAAAGATTTCAGAGCAGACAGAATAAGAGGTCTGAAGTTTGGAATGTAGATCTGACCTTTACCTAGTTCTTTTACTTCCTAATTTATGTGCCCTTTTATTTATAGCATAAAACCTCCTAGACTGCCCAAATATCTTTGAGCATATATTAATCTTAATATATGGTATTAATATATGGTATTTGATTTTCCAATGAAGGCGTCTTCATTCTCAATAATACCAGCACACTAGTAATAGTAATAAATAATAATAACTAAATAATAATAACAATAGAACCTACATCTCTCTAGCACAAATGAGATAGAAAGGTATTTAATACACTGGAAAATGATTCAAGTGGAAACCATAGGATGTACAGTGGGAACACTACCGTGTAGTTTTAATAAGCAGTCTTATCACTGGACTCTGATCCCAGATCTTTCTGTGGTCTTACTAGAGTCCAGAGCTGAAGGGGTTTCTCATTTTCAAGATGGGCAGGGATTAGACAGGTGTACAGATACAAGAAGCTTTCTTTTCATTCAATCTGCAAAGGTGTTATTTCCATGTCAAAGGACAGGATGACACACATGAAAAAGATATTTCAGATGAGAGAAGAGTTAAAAAATACATGAATAAATTCACAGGTCTTCAAATGCTTAAAGCACTTGCAGTTTCCCTGCTTATCCACAATGGTGCAGAATTCACAACCTTACATTTAGCAGTTTAGCCCTTATGAGATCCAGTTGTGGAAGGAACATGAAAATACAGAATAAGGAGAGAATCCTTAATATTTGCAGAAACTCTTTTTAAGACTTGAGGTAAGTGATGAAAACAAAATTATTTCTTCATAGAAAAATCCAAACTAAAAGATATTTTGAAGTTGTTAAAATAACTGCGTGAGCAGTAAATGTCAACATTGTTTCCCCACAATGGAAAAATACACAGAGCAGGTTAGATACAATTTTGCACTGAGAACTAGGGAATTTGGGCTATCATGGAAGGAGGGATAGCTGCCAGCTGTTCCTGCTGGTGAGTGACCACATAAAGAATGTCCTTATGTCACTCTTATGTCACTTTTATATCCCTCTCATGTGGGTGACATCATTTTCTGTATGAACAGAGGGAGGGATACGAATGGTCTTCAATGGATTTAGAGAAAGGAGAAAGAGAATTTAAACCTGATTTGACATCAGCTTGTTAAAATGTTGGTTCAAAGATAATTAATTACACCCATTTCGTGAGCACCATTTAGAAGATTTTAAGTATTGGTTTTCCTAATTACATTAGGCCTTACAGACTTTGAAGACAGTATTTAGTGGTGAGTTCTTTCCACCCCTCTAGTTACCTAATAAAACAACAAAGATAATGGGAATTCCCCTTCTTACCCTCCATCCCTCCCTCCCTCCCTCCCTCTTTGTCTCTTCCTCTCTGTAGTACAATTACTACTTTATTTTCTTAGGTCCATGTGGTATTAAAAATGAAGATGTGAATAGAGGATTTCTATAATCTAAAAGGAATTAGGTGGAATTTACACAATCCAAATCCTTATATCTGAATTTAGAGCTCTGTAGTAAATATTTATTATGTACTAAATGTTACATGAAAGTGGACTAATTAACCAAGACTTTGTATTTTCCAAAGGTCGGAAGGCATTCTTTCAGATCCATGCAGCTACACTCTGATGTTCCATTTCATTTAACTGTCTGCTCAGGGTCTGGTGATTTAGGGATTTATGTAATTCTTTAATTGGAATCAAACCCATCTTTCTTTATTTCCTCTAATGGCTTTCTGTTCCCGGCTACTAATTTGATTCTAGAGTGATTTCTGCTACTTCTTTCTTTTCCTCAGTTTTCATAGAGTTCTGTTTTTGCTCCCATTAAAGGGCAATTTTTATTGCTTTAAATGATGTGGGTTGCTTCCACTTTCTTTTTTTGTTAACTGTGGACGTGTTTATCATAAAACTCATATCAATTGTTGATCACTTCCCACACGCTGTAGGAGAGACAATGCTGAGCCCTGTGCTTATGTGACCTCCATTCATCTTCCCACTGACCTTGGCTGTGCTAGTGTGATTGTTCTCATCTTATAGGCAGAGGAAACAGCTATGCTAACTTGCAGAATCAGGATTCATTCCACTACCACACCCCCGCCCCTGGGCTAATCTCTAATGTTGAGAAGCTTTGTGCTTCAGTTCTTTGTGCTTCCTGGGTAATCATGAACTTGGATAGGGATACAAAGCTATGGATTGAACCCAGTGTCTCGAATGTGCTAAGCAAGCACCGCAAGTCTGAACTGTATATACTACACAATCCAGCCCATGTTTTGGGTGTTTGCTTCAAATATTAATGATGTGATTCTAAGCCATGTTTTGTTGAACCTGAAGACCTCTGAAACTCCAGTATCACATCTGCATTCTTTTGGTTGATACTTCCATGGAAATGGAGGAGGCATCTCATACATAGCTGGCTAAGACAGAAGAACTGTTGCTTCTTAATGCTCCATAGTGAATTTCTGTCAGTCTTTCTCCTCCCTGTTAATATCTTAGTACTCCTCCTGGTACCTCAAAGCAAACTCATTGGTCTTTTATAATCCCCCCTTTCTCTCTCAGATCCATGGCCAATCAGTCAGCAAGTACTGCCAGCTTTCCTTGTACAATAGAGTTCAAATACGTCCTCTTTTAATAATATCCATATTACCACTTAATATAGAATTTCTTTGTATTTTCCCAGTTTAAGACATGAGGCTTCAAGTACATCTCAGTTTTATTTCTGTCCCTCAAATATGTCAATATAATAATAATAGTGATGTTCTAAAATGATGATTACATAATAAAGATACCCTCCACAGTGGATTTCTATGACTCTTAGGACAGACTGGTCAGAATCTCATGTTCATCATGTTGCATTCTGTGTTACTCTTACCATCCAGATTTCAGTCCCAGCAGCATTCCTTAGTGACATTGTCACTCACAATTCAGTGACAAGCATGTCCCCACATTACCTATAGAAGCTGTATCTCCAGATAATTTCTTGTACATTTACTTATTTTTCATCTTTTTTGCTATAATACAGATGTTAGTGGAACAAGCATGTGGCCCCTTGAGGAAGGCAGGATGTTTTTGTTCTTTTCTCCTTCAGCACATGGGTATTGCTGATGCCCATGTAGCACAGACAGGATAGCAACAGAAAAGTTAGAAAATTATTTTTTAATTCCATATGTGGTAATGCAAGCCTGTAATTCCAGTACTGAGGAAGCTGAGGCCAGATGATTGTGAGTTTTAGGTCAGCCTGGATTGCAGCAAGTAACAGAGAACCCTAACAAACGTTTTATGTGACACAGGACTTCAGAAATAAAGAACTAAAATCTTAAACAAGTTCATCTCCTTTTGTGCTCAGATGTGCTGAAGAATGGGCAGATTTGACTGGACATCCTGTCACATGACAGGAAGAGGCAGAGAAAGGCTCCCAGGTAAGGTCTTTTGTTCAGATTCTCTTTGCTCTTTCTAGCTCTATCCTCTGAGCTATGGGGCTGGTCCTCTCTGGAATTCAGATCTTCAAGACAGGATCCTGTGGCTTGCTGTGGAGAAGAGAGTGAATCTAGGTTTTAGGATGTACGTTGAGGAAAAAAAATATCTGTTTGTTGTGGTTTTTAGGGGAGAAAGAGGACAGTTGAGGTAGAAGAAGACCTAAGAGACATTGTTTCAGGAGTGTTTCCAGTGTACTCCAGCTGATGATCCTCTGGATACCAAGTCTTCATACTTTGGGGAATAATGGCCAGATTTAAGAACCAGCTTGATAATTTCCATACTTCAGTACCATACACATCTTAATAAGTAATCCAAAATCCTTCATTTCAAAATGTAATCTCTTAACCAGCATTGCCAATTATAAATATACTTGTTTTCATGCTTTGGTTGCAATAAGTTTCTAGGCTCAGCTGGGAATGTGCTTGCCTGGGACACATGAAGCCAGTGGTGATCTTAGTACATTAACTGGGCGTCGTAGTGCATCTCAACACTTGGGAGGTATAGGATATAAAGAGAGAGATTTCTAGAAGGAAAATTGCTGGAACAAATGGGAACCATAGTTTAGATGTTTATAGACATTGTAGAATTGACTTCTAAAACTTGTAACATTGACCAACAATGCATGAGACTTTCTGTCCTTCTGTTTCCTTGACCTGAGTGGATATTTTAAACTTTTTTTTTTTTACTTTTGCTAATCCCAAAAGTGAAATATGGTATTTTTGTATTCTCTAAATCTTCATTCATTCATTACTGTGGGCTAGAACGTAATTTCAGAATTTAATGCCATCATGTTTCTTTCTTCTATGAATTGCCCTTTCATATTCTGCAGCTCATGCTGTTATGTATCATATAGACATTTACATGTTTATCCAGTGATTTTTAAAGCTTCCATGGGCCCTTTCTTAAGTATTATAAAAAAAAAGTATTATTAAAAGAGTCCGCCTCTCCAACATTTTATGGATATTAACTGGTATTTTTGTCTCCTGTCTTTTAGATATTTAATTTTTAGTATTTTAAATTGTTTTGTGCTGGGTGTGATTGAGGTAGGGAATAGTCCACTTAATATTACTTTTTAGAATAGTTTTTCTGCTGTTATATTTCTTCTTTACCTCTTATTCACAATTCTTTTTTTCTCTACTTCTTTTCCTATGGTCATATAGGCTTGTATGTTTGAATACTAAGATCCTGTTTGGACCAGTTTGAGAAGAATTAGGAAGTGTGACCTTATTGGAGGAGTGCCATTCAGTGTGGGCACTGAACTTTAAAAAGACTTCTACCTTTCACAGTGCATTCTCTGTTTCCTGCTTGAGTCTGGAGATATGAGTTCTCAGCTGTTCCTGCAGCCATGACATTGCTCTACTATTTTGGATAGTAACCCTCTCAAACAATAAAATATTTTATTTTATGACTTTCCCTGGTCACAATGGTTTATCATTGGGATATAATGGTGAACATGTCATCAAAGAATTAGGCACATTGCTTTCCTTTTTGTATTTTTAATCTTTTTCCGATTATAAAAAATATAATTCTGTTCGTACTACATAGAAAATTCACTTAAATTAACATGGAAAGTGATTTAATTTTTTTTCTGTGCTTTTGTAAGAAGGATCTAATTTTATGTTTTTAATTTAGTTTTGTTTTTTATTTTATTCCTTTTATTTACATTTTAAAAACATTGTATTGATTCTTTGTAAGTTTCACATCTTGCACCCCAATCACACTCATCTTCCCATTCCTTTATATCTGCCCTCTGATCCTGTAACCCCTCAAAAAACCCAAAAAACAAAACACAAGAAAACTAAACCAGAGAAAAGTATATCATCACGAAAGCCATAGTGTGTCACAGTGCATCTTACAGTACACCCTTTTGTCTATTCATTGTTACTTGCAAATGCTCATTGCACTGAGTCACTGGTCTGGTTCAAGGCCTCTGGTTTCTCTTACATAATGAATAATGGCTCCTCATCAGGACTCCTCTTGGAAATCCACTTGTTGCTCTGTGTCACGGAAATTCTGCCCCTTTAAATATGAAGGACTGGTCCCTTCACATGACTCAGTAGTTCATAGATGAATTATATTTTCTGGTGGGCCAACTGAAAGCCCTGGATCTTCTCCTAGGTGGTAGCTGGTAGGTAGTAGGTAGGGCAGCCTACCAACTCTTCTGGGCAAACTCTACAGCACTGCTCCAGCAAGCTCACCCAGTGCTGCAGCCAGCAGAAGGCAGGGTTAGCTCTCTTGCTCTCATGCCTTCAGGACTGGCTCACCTGCACCCCCACATAATACCAGAGCACTACTGTGGTGCCCAGATAAGGTTCAGAGTCTGCTCTCCCTAGTGCTGCAATGGGGATGGGCGGATGGGGGGAGGGGGAAGGACAGGATCAGCTTTCCAGCTCTTATGACCTCAAGGACAGCTCTCTCAACTACCACAGGTGGATAGTGCCCGGGGCAAGGGGGCCAGATGGAGAGGACATCACCTCTGTGCCTATACTACTTCATGTCAAATGAGTGGTAAGGCCAATTATCCCCTGCTGACATTATCATGGCTGGTCTACCTGCAACCATATCACCAGGGACAGTCCACTGTGCTACTCATCTACTCTCCTGAGTCCTACAGCCAATGAAGGGCAGGGACAACTCTGCACAGCCCTTGGAAAGCAACATGATTCCAGAAGGCAATCCAGACTAGGTTTTGTGGTTTTGGTTTTTGTTTTCCATCACATGGTGTTTGGTAGTAATATGAGCCAGGGACATCAACACAGACTCCTGGTGACACATGGTCATGGACCCAGACATGGCTTGCATTAGCACCAAAGGCTAAGACTTCACCATGGCCTCAGGTGATGGAGCAGGCTACTCACTATAGGCTATTCATCACTACCTTCGTGTCTCCAGATTCATCTCTTCATAATGCTCAAATCGACTTTGCTTACTCTCCTATCTGTCCATCACATACTTGCTCATTGTAGGGGCTAGCACTATGGGTGGTCCCCATGTCTATGGGTTCTCTGTGTGTCCTTCTTTGCCCATGTCACATGGCAAGTCAATAGGCAGGCTTCTGGATGTCTTCTACTCTTGTGCTGCATTGCATAGTGACACATAGAACATGGGGTGTCTTCCCTCACCTGTGGCAAGTGACATGGTGGCAGGTAGCCCCAGTGTTTCTACAGCTTGCCAGTGATGTGTGGTAGCAGGCAGGTCTCTGGGAGTCCTTTTGTTCAAGTTTTAAAGTAGTAAGATTTTGGAATAGAGGTGAGGTTGGGTGGTCCTTGTTTAGCATGCATGATGCTCTGGTTCTAACCCCCAATACTATATAAACCAGGCATGGCAGCTCACTTCGATTTTCTTAAATGCTTGAAAATAAAGGTAGGAGGATTGGAAGTTTAGGATCATCTTGACGACATACTGATTTGGTGCTCACCTGAGACATATTAGACACTGTGTCAAGAATAAATAATACATTCATGGATTCATAGATAAATAATTTAGAAAGAATCTTGAACAATGACATTTTCTAAAATCAAACTAAGGTAGATCTGAGATTAGTTCAGATAGTAATCAGAAAAGATAAATAAAATCTACCTTGAAGATGAGACTGGCTAAAATCAGACATGAGAATACTAAGATTTGACCATCACTGTTCCAAACAAATAAAAGTAACATAGCAAACTTCAGAACTGGATAATAAGGGTTTTAAGTAAGGAACAAGTCACAAAGTGTAGTTATTAATTTATTTTCTCATGCTCTAGTTATCTTCAAATCCATACAAAACATTGAACTTCTTGATTTAAGAAAATGAAGACCAGACACTGCTGCTGAGCCAGGACAGATGTCTTAAGTTCAAGTGCCATTATCAGCGGGCATAGTAACAAAATACACTTGCAGTATAAGCTGCTCTGTGTTGTAGAGGACTGGAGCTTCAGACATATGTAGATGCTTTTCTAATGAATGACTCATGAACTTGAATCAGAAATATGTGAGTCTTCTTTTACCAGGCTGTGTAACTTTGTAAATTGCTTAACCTCTCTGACTGTAGAGTGTTGGAGGCAGCTCTCAAGAGAGAGATTATTGTAAGTATGTTGTATCAGCTCTGTATTTAGTGATGTGCCTATGGGAGCTTGAAATCTCTGTAGCAGTAGTTAACTGCCTGATGAAAAATGCAGATGTAACATGCCAGGGTGGTTTTGTCATTGATAGTGTTATTTTCAGAGGAAATGGTAGGATACAATTTCTTACTAATATGTGCCGGGTTCAAGAAATTATTGGGAAAGTAAAACTAATTTAATAATTATTAAGTAACTGGGTTAATAACCTGATGCAACTGAATGCATTACCTCTAGCCTGTTGACTGTCTCTGAATATTCCTTTAAAGGTAGAAACTTAAATGCTATTGAGTTCTAGAGAAGGCAGACATGACAAATACAATTATTAATCCTTGTCCTTTAGATAGTTTCAGATCTATTTTACCACCAAAGAATAGGTATCTTATAGATGATGTTTAAATGTTGAAATGAGAACAGTGAATAATTACATGTAGCACACTTAAAATACTGCCTAGTTTCTATAATTTACACACACACACACACACCTAACAGCTCAGAAAAGTGATATAGTATTTTCCAAAATGTGAACTTAATTCGTTTAGATTTCACTTTAGTTGTCTATGACCTACAGAATGCCATTCATTTATGATGTAAAAATCTTTGAGTCCTGTTTCTAAGCAGTTGCTTATTTGATTGTAAATGCACCGGTCTAAACTGAATGGCATCTTCAGGCAGAGATGGAGAATACCATGTAGTGTAGAGAGAATATCTTGTGTATTGTATGGATACATCATCTGTCAATTCAAAAGCCTATGGGCTATGGCTTAGACAGGAAATTGAGGTGGGGCATCCAGGAGAGAGAAAAGATTCTGGGATAGAGCCAGGTGGGAGATTCACCAGGAACATGTGATAAGGCAGATGCTTGGTACCTGAACACAGGTAATCAGCTACTTGGCAGAATGTAGGCTAGAATAAATTGGATATTTTTCTTTTATCTAGTCAGAGAAGAGCCTAGCTCTATGGCCAAGGTATTCGTATGCATACTTTGAATCTGAGTCTTATTCCTGGGAACATGGAGCTTGGAGGAAGAACCAGTGTCTAACTTCAACAGTCCATTCTGGTAGAAACTATGTTGAATTCAGAGTCAGGAGCCCTGGACTCTAGTCTCTCAGTGCTCTTTGTAAGAGGATGAGCATAGAAAGTCACTCTAAGTGGAAATTCATCTGTTTTATTGCCTTCTAATGAGACTTAATGGAGTCAATAGGTTAAAAGTGGTTTTTATGAGTTATAGTGCTATTGTGAACTGAATGAGAAATGCCCACCCACACCATACAGTTATATACTAGAAACCATCATCCCCTATGAGTAGTGCTGCTTGGGATGGGGGTCTTTAGAAGGTAAAGCCCTGCTAGAGGAAGTGTGTCACTGAGAGGTGGGCTCTGAAGATTGACAGCATTGCCCTGCTTCCTGATCTTCCTCTCTGCTTCTTGTGTGTGAGAGAAACATGATCTTACTGCTTCCTGTTCCATTGCCACACTGTCCCCATCATCATAGATTTCTTCTTTTTAGATCTTTAAGCTAAAATAAATCTTATTTCAAAGTCACTTTTGGTCATGTATTTTATTACAACAACAAAAAATAATGAAACAGATTCTTCCCCAAGAATTTATAGTGTGCTAGCATGATCTTACCAGATTTTGACCACTAGAGCAAAAACCCTTAATACTTAGTTAAAGTCAAGATTTTTTTCCTTCTTTTGCTAAATCTTTGTCTGTGCTTGGTTTTGTTTAGTATCTTGAACTTTAGACAGACTCATACTTTGGTAGGCAGACGACATTAGTCAAGGGCCCCAAATGATGAAAGAGAAAAGGCCCTGGAAAGGCCAACCAAGAAGTGGCTATACTTCAGGAGTCAGCAGGAAAGCAGATGTTAATGATATTGACAGATCTCTAATTAGTCAGGTGACAGAGTTGGCTGTATAATCTTCACCCACTTACTTTGATGAAATGCCACAGTGTTCTTATTAAACACAAGTAACATTTGCTTTGATTTTGGCAGTGGGTAAAGAGTCAGATTTTGAATTAAAGTGAGGACTTTGTGAAGATCACACTCACTTTAGGAATCTCAATGCTTAGAAAAAAAATTTGATTTCATTAAGTTTGGCCTATTTAAAGTTAATTTGTTTTAATACTGAAAAATCATTACTAGATTTTAATTTAATATTTACAATCAATGGCAAATAATTAAGAAGAACAATGATTCATTTACTTAACAGCAGTGTTAGTACTTGAACACATCCTACTGGGGAGGAGGAAGCACAGAAATCCAATAGAATGGCTTGTTTCCTGATGATTGAAAGCCACAGGGTTTTTGATTTTGTGTATGTGTTCTGATATTGAAGAGAATATAACAATTCAACCTTTCAACTAATTTTCTTGTCATAGAGAAACATATTAGGCATTACAATTAATGCCTTTCTTTTGTATAGCTTACCAGAAAAGGATGCTGCTTAAGTGAGTGAAATATTATAAGAATATTTCACGTTTCTCATATTAGCTGGACCTTTAGTTAAATTCTCATTTAATTTTTTTGGCTTCAATTTAAATGCAAAAAAGGAAATCTCACCTTCTGAATTACTATAGAACTGTAATATATGTGATGCCATTTTTAACCAATTTTTATATGAGCAATGTAAAACTATTTTTCATGTCATAATGACATAAATTATGAGTAGAAAAATGCAGTACTCAAAAATACCTTAAGACATTCTAAAATTGTGACCAAACATTTGTACCAAATTTGTTAACAGTTCTTAAAAATTTTAATAAAATGTCTCACTAAGTAGCTCTTGGCTGATCTGCAATTCATTGCATATACCAGACTGGTCTTGAGCTCAAAGAAAGTCACTTGCATACTGCATCTGTTAGGACTCAAGGCATGCACTTTCATGCCCAGCCCAAGACATTAAAAAAATACCTATCTCTAAAAATATGATAATCTATACATTTTCATTTGATACACACTTTTGAATGCTATATTTTATATAACAGGTACTATAGAAGATGCTAGGAATATAGTGATAAGTAGTTAAAATTATTCTACATTCTTATTTACATAAGGTAATAAATAATATAACCAGTTGCAACTTCTAACTAGGGCTGTGAAGGGAAGGAGATAAGCAAAGAAATGGGTTATTGGCAGGCAGAGAATTATTTTCCTACTTCATTTTAGAGACAAAGGTGTTGACACAGAAAGTAGTTAACCACATGTTGATGGCCCTTGGCCAACTGTGATTAATCCAAGACATCAGAACTAAAGCGTATGTTACATTACAGTACATAATATCACCAAAAAATACTCACTGAATGCTTTCTTAGTGAATAGTAGGAACTACATATTTAATTCAGGGAATTTAGGTTAAATATTTTTG
>NW_021604719.1:5586072-5621925 GCF_004785775.1 Grammomys surdaster
GAGTAACCTTCACAAACAATCACAAAAGGATTCAATATTCAGCAAATAGTGCTGAACAATTCATTATTCACATAGGGGAAAATAAAACCTGACCCAAAACTGGAATCATATGAACCAGTAAGTCCCCAAAGTGTAAAGGGCATTGTCACTTGCCTGCAGCTGAGATAACTGTCCTGACATAAGTAACTCAGGGAAGGATCGCTGTGGTAGCTTATAATTCACAGTTACAGTCAGTCTATCATGGTGGGGGAGTCAAGGTGGCAGGGGCATCGAGCAACTCTGAAGTCAGGGAGAAGAGGACAGTGAGTGTGTATGCCCTTTCTTCTTCAAAAATAAAGGTTAATTTTCTTGAGAATTTTATTCAGGAGTAGTATATTTATATCTATTTAACATACAAAAATATGAATATTTAATATATTTATTATATTATTAATAGAATTTATATTATTTTATATTTAATATAATATATGTTTAAGTGAGAACTATATTTATATCACTTCTAGCCCTCTATCTCCCGTTTTAAATCTTCCTTTTACCTCTCTTTTTACTCTCAAATTCCTGACCTCTTTAATTATATATAGATGCATGTGTATGTGTACACATGCATCTCTGTCAGTCTGTCTGTCTGTCTGTCTGTCTGTTTCTGTCTCTCTGTCTGTTTTTCTGTCTGTCTGTCTCTGTCTCTCTCTGTCTTCATCTCTCTCTCTCTCTCTCTCTCTCTCTCTCTCTCTCTCTCTCTGTGTGTGTGTGTGTATGTGTGTATGTGTGTGTGTGTGTGTGTGTGTAAATGGATGGGTATATTTACAACCCACTGAGTCTGTTTAGAGTTACTCATATGTACATGTATTTAGAGCTGACCACTTGGGGACTGGAGAACCTATCAGGGGACTTATCCATTGAAACCATTGATTTACCTTCTCTCAGCACTGATTGTCTGTACTTTTTCATGCAAGAGAGGAGCCTTGTGAGATTTCCTCTATCCACCTTGGCATGTCAATTGGGGTCTTATTTAGACAGCCACATTTTTTTGAGATTTTATGGGTGCAGCTTCCCTGTTATATATAGAAGACACACTCTCTCAGGAGATATTCTTGTCCTCTGGTTATTAGCAATCTTTAAAGCCTCTTTTCTGTAAATTTAGCTAAGTTATAAGAGTAGTGGTTGTGTTATAAATGTATTAATTAGATCTGAGCACCCCATGGTCACCTGTTCTCAGTTTGGCTGGTTATATCTTTCTGCAATGGCTTCCATCTGCTGCAATAAGTTTGTTTGAGGGATGATAGCTAAAATTAGCTGTAGGTACAATGAAAAGTATTAATGATATTATTAGAAATTATACTGACTTAGGAAAGAGGCAGAGGTAGGTTCTTCTCTATAACCTGACCAGCCACAGGTAGTTGGCTATGTTTAGAGTACCAGCTATAAATCTCATCCTGCTTGAGAAGACATTAAGGTCAATTAAACAGCTGTTTACTACCCATAAGGTGAAAGTGTCATTATTGTACCATTGGTGATGTCTTGTCAGGCTGGTCATTGGTGTGGTTCGTAGGGTTTGTATTAGCTACCTATGTCAACTTAGCAAAAACTATAGTTTAGAAAGTGGGATTCTCAGTTAAGAAAATGCTTCTGTAAGATTAGCCCAAGTTTGTTGGTCATTTTTTAAAGAAGTGTTTGATGTGGGAAGGCCTAGATGCCTGAGAGGTGTAATCCCTGGCTTGGTGCTCCTGGGATTTATAAGAAAAAAGGCTGAGCCAAATGCAAGCTACTAAGAAACATTAGTCTATGGCCTCTGATGTAGTTCCTGACTCCAAGATCTTGCTTCTAGGTTACTACCCTGACTTCCCTCAGTGATAGAATGTGAACTGACAGCTACTAGCTAAAATAAACCCTTTCCCCCATTGCTTTGGTCATGGTGTTTTGTCACAGGAATAGAGACCCTAAGGCAGTCTTTTTTATGTTTTTTTTTAATTGGATATTTTATTTATTTACATTTCAAATGTTATCCCCTTTCCCTGTTTCCCCTCTGGAACCCTCCTATCCTATCCCTTCTCCCCCTTCTTCTATGAGAGTTCTCCCCCACCCACACACACACTCCCCGCCCTCGATGTCCTACACTGGGACATCTAGCCTTTACAGGACCTAGGACCTCTACTCCCACTGATGTCCAACAAGGCCATCCTCTCTACATATCCCGCTGGAGCCATGGGTTGCTCCATGTATACTCTTTGGTTGATGATTTAGTCCCTGGGAGCTCTGGGGGATCTGGTTGGTTGATATTGTTGTTTTTCCTATGGGATTGCAAACCCCTTCAGCTCCTTCAGTCCTTTCTCTAACTCCTCCATTGTAGGGACCCCATACTTAGTCCAATTGTTGGCTGTGTGTATCCGCATCTGTATTTGTCAGGCTCTGGTAGACTTTATAGCTGAGTAGATCTATTGATTGCCTTTCTTCTTAAGCAGCATCTGTAGTACCTTTAGATACTGTGAAACTAGTCCTTAGGGAGATGGCTTCTTGGTCAGGTCTAGTTCGTTTCTTTTAAGTCCTGCGTTAAAAGTGTATGGTGTCTTCAGTAATAGGGTCTGCTTCTTCTGGGAGGCAATTAAGGACAACAGCAATAGCATAAATTGTTTTGGGGTCTTTTTGAGGCTTACCATGTGTGGCACTGGGGATTTTGTTACATTTTGTTATGGTTCTTGGATGGAGCATTTAGTATTCTTCAACTCTCAAGGCATAACTCTATTTAAACCGTATGTATGTATGTATGTATGTATGTATGTATGTATGTATCTATCTATCTATCTATCTATCTCTATATATGTGAATATACATTAATATGTTAAATATGTATTTTTAAGTAAAAATAAAACAATATGATTCTCCATGGAATTTTCAAATGACCTCAGTGCTATTTATCCTTTTTTCTGACCTTCTCTCTATATAACTACCCCTTCTCCTCTTCAGTTATAACCCTTCACCCATTTTTGCAATTTCCTTTCCTGGTTTCTGTGGTTACTCTAGATAACCACATCTCTAAGCTCTCATCTAAACATCCACAGCCAGAGAAATAAGAGAAACCAAGTGCCATTTGCCTTTCTGGGTCTGAGTTACCCCACGCAGCATAATACTTTTTAATTCCATCATTTACCTGTTTGTTATGGCTTTTATTGCCTGTCAAATTAGCTATATCTGGAATTAACTAAAATTCAAATGGCTAGGCACATTGGTTAGGGACTTTTTTCTTCTTCTAATCTGGATTATGAGGTAAAAAGATTCACCTTTAATCTGTCCACAACTTTTGCAAAATCATATATAGAGGAGCTGGAAGAAGAAAGCTCTCTCTTTGCCTGTTTTTTTCTTGATCTCTCTAGCAAGTACATTCCTTCCCTGGGATTAGAGCTTGCTTTTTCTTTTTTTTTTTTTTTTGATATTCAGGAGTATACTAAAGACCAGATGAAATATCTAGCTTCCTGGACTGGATAGCTACCGGGTTCTTGAAACTTTCAATGGTAGACAGCCATTGTTGGACTAACTAGACCACAGCCTGTAAAACATTCTAATACATCCCCTTTTCTGTGTATATAGATTCCTGACTAATACAACTTGTTTGCAAGTTTTATGATTTCATTTTCTTTACAACTGAATATATTGTATATCATTGTGTACCTGCATCACATTGTCATCCATTCATCAGTTGAGGAACATTTAGTTTTGTTCCACTTCCTAGCTATTGTGAATAGACCAGCTATAAACATGGCTGAGCAGGTATCTATTGAGTCCAGAAGGGTACAACTGGTCATTTTCCTTATTTACTTTTAACTTTCTGAGTGTTCTCCAGAGTGGCTGCACCAGTTTGCAATTCCAGCAACAGTAGCTGAAGTTTCCTCTGTCCCAACATATTCACCAGCATTTTTTATCAGTTATAATCTTGATCTTAGAGAATATATTATTTTGAACAATAGGAATAAGGAAACTGAGTCTCTACATGTAGAAGAGTGTATGTAGACCAATGTCTGTAATCTTGCACAAAAATCAGCTTAACATGTAACAAGGACCCTAATGTGAAACCATAAACACTGAGACTTCTAGAAGCACGGAGAATAGACTCTAAGATACAGGTGCAAGAAATGACTTTCTGGATCAGAATTAATCTATTAGTTCACTCAGACGCTAAGCCCAATAGTTGACAAAAAAGACCTTATGATATGTAAAGGCTCTGTATAGCAAAAGAAACATCCAACCAAGTAAAGCAGAAGCCCACAGAGTTGAAAAGCGTCTGCCAGCTCTCTTTGATAGAGAATTAATTTTTAGACTATTAAAAGTCTCATAAAATAAAGAATCAAGGAAAAAATGACTTATTTGAAATGGGCCATGAATCTATGCATAGGAAAAGAAAAGAAAACCAAAAACTCCAAAACAAAATATCTTGAGATTGTATCTCATTTCGTTTCTTACTCAGTGTAGGATCCAAGACCTGGTAACAGTTTTATCTAAAGTGAGTTGGTCTTTCCTCCTCAATCAGCCTCTTAAGGATATTTCCTAGATACCAAGTGGCTTATCTCCCAGATTCTCAACAACTTCACAGTTATTCACAAGAATAAATTCCATTTTAAGTGTTAATATTTTCAGGAAAAAATGTTGGTAACTTTACATTTAACGGAGTAACATGTCTCTTAAGTCATGAGACCCTCCCCCAAAATGATGAGGGACAGTGCTTATTCTATGATTGGATCAAGAGGATTTTTAAAAAAATTATATATATATATATATGTGTGTGTGTGTGTGTGTGTGTGTGTGTGTATGTGTGTGTGTACACTGTAGCTGTCTTCAGACACACCAGAAGACAGCATCGGATCCCTTTACAGAGGGTTGTGAACCACCATGTGATTGCAGGGAATTGAACTAAGGATCTCTACAAGAGCAGTCAGTACTCTTAACCACTGAGCATCTCTCCAGCCCCTGGATCAATTAATTCAGAAAATTCTTAGGCAAATGGATGGAACTAGAAAATACCATCTTGAGTGAGGTAACCCAGTCACAAAAGAACACACATGGTATGCACTCATTGATAAGTGAATATTAGCTTAAAAGCTTGGAATACCCAAGATATAATTCACAAACCATGTGAAGGTCAAGAAGAAGGCAGACTAAAGTGTGGATGCTTAGTCCTTCTTAAAAGGAGGAACAAAATACTCACAGGAGGAAATATGGAGACAAATTGTAGAACAGAGACTGAAGGAACAGCCATCCAGGGACTGCTCCATCTGGGGATCTATCCTATGTGCACACACCAAACCCAGACACTATTGCAAATGCCAAGAAGTGCTTGTTGACAGGAGCCTGTCTTCTGAGAGGCTCTTTGAGAGCCTGGCAAATACAGAGCTGGATGCTCTCAGCCAACCATTGGACTGAGCACGGAGTCACCAATGGAGGAGTTAGAGAGGACTGAAGGAGCTGAAGGGATTTGCAACCCATAGGAAGAACAACATCAACCAACCAGACGCCCACCACCCCCCAGAGCTCACAGGAACTAAACCACCAACCAAAGAGTACACATGGAAGGGACCATGGCTCCAGCCGCATATGTAGAGAGGATGGCCTTGTTGGACATCAGTGGGCGAAGGGGTCCTTGGTCCTGTGAGGGTTCGATGCCCCATCGTAGGAGAATTCGAGGGCGGGGAGGCCGGAGTGGGTGGGTGAGCACCCTCATAGGAGCAGGGAGAGGGAGGATGGAACGGGGTTTCCGAAGAGGAAACCGGGAAAGGGGGTAACATTTGAAATGTAAATAATTAAAATATCTGATAAAATAAAAAAAGAGTTTTTAATGTTTATTTATTTACTTGCTTATTTTGTTGTTTGTAATTATGTGTATAGTATGTGTTTGTGTGTGTGTGTGTGTGTGTGCGTCTGTGTGCGCGCACGTGCGTGCACGTGTGTGTGCTTGTACACTATGAGGTATATGGAGGTCAGAATACAGTTTGGCAAAACCAGTTTTCTCCTTCCACCATGAATCTCAAAGATCAACCTCTGGTCAGAAGGCTTAGTGACCAATACTTTTATCCATCCAGTCATATCTTAGGCTCTGGATCAAAGATCTTAAAAAAAAATCAAGTTATAGTTAATGTTTATAACATTTAGAAGTGAATTAAGACAGAATCTAAAATTGGTAAAGAATTTTCATGAATGTGAAGAGTCCACCCTGAAGAAACAATGACAGATTGATGTAACAAAACATGCTTAACTTCACTAGTCAGGGAAATGAAAACTCAAGTCACAAAGAAAGAGATTCTGAACCATCATATTGAAAAGAAACCTGGCAGCATTCAGATACTAGGATTGGAAAAACCACAGAGAAACAAACTTATTGAGATACGTTATTCTACCCATCAGAATAAGCTCTGAAGTATTTTAGAGAGCCATTTGGTAATATCTTGTAAGACTGACCAAGCATCAAAAACAACAGCAGTTAAACACACAGCCTGATTCTGCAGGGACTCAGAAGCAACAATTAGATCTCCAAGCTTTCAATTTACACCAAGGAAGGTTTTCTATCTTCTGCATTAATTGATCACTGGCTCTGAGTCTAGCGTGGGTAAAGGGTAGTTTATCATAATTTTTTGGCACATATGCATGCATATGGATTCTAAAATATAACATATTTCATAATCGGTCATTAGAAACAAATGTTATCAATGAAATATCAGAATTAGAGAGGTGTTACAGATATGAGAGGCCCTCAGATCAAATCCTGCTAACAGATAAAATCCCAGAACTCTACAGCCAGATGGGTGGTGGAGACAGGAAGAACCCTAGAAGCTTTTAGGCTGGACCACCTTGCCTGGCATATGCAGGGCAAACATTGAAAAGACTGTGGCTCAAACAAGGTAAAGTTGGGAGCTAACATCCTAAGTTATTTTCTGACCTCCAACACTTGCACACACAAAAGTGTACATACACACATATCATACACACACATACACACACATACACATACACACACACACTACATACTTACACACAAATAGGGATGAAAAATGACTAAATTAGAGTTATTTATAAATGAATAGCTAGTCACAGATGCCAATATGATTCAATTTGAAAAGGTATATTTTAAGAAAACTAGTCTACCTTTATCTAAATCTGTATTCAGATTAAAAAAAATCCTTAAGTTTAGTTATTCTTAGCCTATGTTCATAAAACATTCATCTAGACCATAATAGGTGTGTACTGTTAAAGGACAGTAAACTATTCACATTATTTTCCTAGACAGGCAGAGTCTTACTTGGGATTTTTCTGATGCTAATGTTGTCAAGAAATTTAGGAAAAATGTTGAAAATTGTAATTGTAGCACTACACACAGACACGGGCAACAGATGGAGAAAGACCTCTTTACTACTTCTTTTTAACTATGCCCCATATATTACTCCATTGGGTAGATTCATGTCTTTTAACATAACCACTAAGCATTTTGATACAAGGAAGCATGAATGAGAAAAATTAGACCAAAAGCCTACACTTTCTCAAATGTTACACATTACACTAAAAGCCATAAAAAGCCATCAATTAAGTGTCCTCATTACTGAAAAAATATTTTGGAAAATATCATTTGAGTTGTATTTACAGTAAAAGAGCTAGAGATATGTTTTTGTGATTCATGCTTATCAAGTAAGATACAAGCTGAAGACAGTACATTTTTGGAAAAAATTCTAAAGACTTTACCCCAAATATCTTTGAAGTAATGTAATTATGTGAGAAAGTTACTGAAATGTGATTGTGGCAGTTTTAGATTTCACATAATAGTGTGCTTTAAGCTTTGATATTCAGGTTGTTTTTTTCATTTCAAGTGTTGAGGGGACAGCCAAATGTTTGCTCAGAAATGATTCCAACTAGGCTGTAGGTCATGGTGCTGCCTTCAAGGCTAACCCTCTTTATCTGAAAAGGGAAGTCTGGCAAAATAATCATGTTCTACAAGGAGCTAAGAATTCCAAGCCATATGCTATTCAATTTCTACTTGGGAGAGACAGCATTTACTCCTCAGAGCAAAAAGAATGTAAGATATCCACAGGGTAAAATATAACACAGATATAAGTATCTAATTGTTAGCATAAACCAAAGGTAGAGTGACCGTAGCTCCCATTCAGAAGTGGTATCACATTGAAAAGGAAGGGTGTGGCAGAACTGCTTAGCCAAATGCTTTGGTGAAGTAGATCAGGATAAGAGGATCCATAAAAGAATGACGTAAAGCAGGGCTCCAAGGCTCAAGGATGAGAGATGAAAAATGCAAGACTGAACTTCAAAACTAGACAAAATCTGAATGGACTTTGTTTTGCATAAAAACTTGCTTGAAAACATATACATCAATATACATCCTTTAGTGTGATGCAGTGAACTTGAAATCCTCTGCATGGAATGAGATCCCCATATCCTTTTTAAAAATCGACTTCAAGCAATTCTAATACAAAGAAAAGTTTATCAAATTTAAGTTGGATAGGCAGAGATATGGTTAAGCAGGTAAAGGACTTTGCAACCAAACCCGGTGTTCTGATTAGATCTCCAGAACATACGTGGTGGACAGACAGAGCTCAGTCCCGCAAGTTGTCCCCTGTGCCACATACCATGGTACACATATGCCCACCATCACATACAAATAAATAAGTGTAAAAATTTGACAAGTTTGGCTCATCAGAATTCTCAGTTGTTTTATATTAGTAAAGTCTTCATCTAAGAAGTAAGCAATGCCTTTACTAAATATGTCATAGTGTGCAGATAATAAAGTCCTGCTCAGAGGATTCTAGGAGGTATGTAAGTTTATATAGTGGAGTGTTCTATAAGTAAAGCAGATAGCATCAATTAATTGGCATGCTTGCTTTCATTGATTAAGTCCTGCAGTGTTTCCAAGGTTTGAGTTGGACTTAATGCGATTAGAAAGTTGATGTTGAATGCCCTTCTATATTAACCAGTTGGTTGTTTTTTTATTACAGACAAGTCATTTAACTATTTGAGTCTAGGTTTTCCCCTCACTTCTATTAATGGGATAAACCCATTCCCTCCTCTTTCTTTTCAGTGGGAGAAATTTCTTTGAGAAACCATAACCTGTAGAAGTTTACACTTAAAAACTTAAATCTTTGCAGAAGTAAAAACACATATGTAACTGAGTTTGACATTTACTTTAACCTAAGTTTTCTAGAAATAACTTTTTTCTTGCATTCCAGAAGAGTTAGTTATCCCTGAGTTTTGTATATTATGTTTTGTATATTTTAATACATAGTCACTTTGGGGAAAATTCTGTATTGTTCTCTTACCCCCTAGCTTCTGAATATCTTAAGAGGAGATGTTTCAACGCAGTGTGGGCTGCTGCCCAGGGGGTGTCTTCTCTCAGTGACACAGATCATTGGGAGATACTACTATCAGGGAGTCTTCCTGCATCTCATAGTCTGGACTGGCAGCTGCATTGGTTAAGATATAGATTGTCTGACATTGTTATATTGTACTTGTCCTGATGTAGGCATGAGTTCCATAAAGCTGTCCTGAGCCTTCGTAGCCTTTGATACTCTGGTGTTCTTGCTGTTAGAGACAGCCAACTTAGCATAAAGTGTTTTAGATCCAAGCCATCCAGAAATTACATTGAAGTTGGATTTGTATGTATTTTAATTTGGGAAAGCACTACCTGAACAGATTGATATGGATAGGGTAGATTGAGTTAGGATATGGTTAAGGGTCGAGGGGAGCAAGGATCCAACATCAGGAAAATCCATCTCAGCCTGCTTTTGCAGGACTTCAGGAGGAGACTCTATACTGCTGAACTTTTGGTTTACACCATGGAAGTATTCTTTCATTTCTCTATCACTTACTCATTGGTTGTGAGGCAGGGCTTAGGGGAGCATGGTTAGTCATAAAATCCTTTGCATTTCCAGAATCTGTCAATGACCAGCAACCTTCTGTAGGAGCCAAAAGACTCAGTGTTCAGTATAATGTCAGAAGCTAGAGTGTAGGCTAGGTGCTGAAGGCTAATGAGGCATGGCAAGATTTAGGCTCTGACCATCAGATTTCATGATTCTTCATTTTGTGCTAAATTTTTATGCACTTCCAGGCTTTTTCAAAATTTTGATTGTTCATGCTTTTCCCAGGAAAATTTCCAATAGGCTCAATGTGACAAGTTTTGATCCTTGTTGCCAACATGTCCTAAGTCCCAAACTGATTCTTACAAGTTCTCTCTTCTAACCTCAATTTTAAAGTCACCCTTACCTAGTACTTCTGCTGTTCAGTTAATAGTCTGATAGAGAGAAGTGTACCACTATTTATGGAGTGGTCACTGCATATTTATGATTGCTCTAAGAGTTCATCACTAGGAAAATTGTTAGGATTGCTGATATATATATATGTATAATTTGTACTGATGACATTCACACAGATATCCAGGACAGACTGTT
Source organism: Grammomys surdaster (assembly GCF_004785775.1). NCBI lineage: Eukaryota > Metazoa > Chordata > Mammalia > Rodentia > Muridae > Grammomys > Grammomys surdaster. Next base: position 5,596,500 of record NW_021604719.1, read on the forward strand.
GTCAAGAGACAAAATCATTTTGCAATTTTAATTCCGAGAAAGGAAATATTTTTTTCTTCTCTAGGAGGAAAGGTATCCACTGTAATCCACAAAGTAATGTCTTGTTTCCTGAAGAGATGACAGAGTTTTTCATTCTATGTTTTCTCTTATGTTTAAAGGTAAAGAAACCACTAGAGTGTTCACCCCAACACTGTTACTAAGAAGCCTAGTGCAGCAAACCTTGCTCTGTGTTACTGGTCCCAGGTTTCAGAACACAGCCCTTATAGGATTTTCAATGCTATGGGAGATCCCACTACCACCACAACTCCCCACCTCACACCTATACCATTTATTGCCTTCAGGACAAGCTTACTGTATGTTTTCCCAAGCACTCAACTAATGTTAGGGGGTACAATGCTTGGTGTTAAATGTCAACTTGTCAAAACTTAAAAATAACCAATGTGGGGGCCTCAGTTGAGGAAGTGTCTTAATTGCCTTAAGTGCTGGAGAAGATCCATCCTAGGGGAAGGCAGGAGCTTCTGTTGGCAGCACAGACAAAATCACACACATGCATGCGTGCACACATGCATGCACAAAGATTATTCTCGTTTTATCCAAGTGGCCTTTGCTTTCGAAACTAAGTTAATTTAGCTTGTTTCTCCTGCTGTGGTTGATTCCTTCTCTGATGATAAAAAAACCTGGTATTTCCAGGCCTCTAAAACAAACATAGGGCCAGTGACTCTCCAGGAAACCCCCATGTCTTCCATGCCAGATTGGAAATGTTGAGGCATCCACCCTTTTAGATTGAGCAACTACTGTGTGAGACAATCATTGTGGGGTTACTCCTGATGCAGAGGTACATAGCCTCAAAGACTCCATGACTGCTGAGGTCTTAGCCCCTGAGATATATGAGATATACGTGACACAGATTTGCTACTACTTCAGCCACATTGTATAAGCTGATATAGTAAATCCATATATATATATATATATGGCATATATGTGATATGTGTGCATGTTGTATTCTTTTAGCAAACCCTGACTAATACAGGGAGATTTCAGATTTCAGTTCCACACATGTATCCATTTTCCAAGCCTTATTTTCTCTTCTTCCATTCTGTGCCAAGTCATTTCCACATCACTTCACATGGTTCATTGTTGTTTTACAACTGAAAGGCCAAAAACCATTAAAGAAACATCAAATCCAGCTCGGAGAGCCTTTTCTTGGAAGTTAAGCCACCGGTTACAACATTTCATCTTCATATCAGCATATTTTCTCTCAAAGTTCATGCCAGGGCACACTCTCTGAGTTTATGTTAATATGAATTGAACAGGTCCTAAAGGCAGTCTGTCCAGGAATCCTCCTCCAGTGGGCTAGCTCTTTTTTCATATGGGCTATCTTTACAAGAAAAGGGTGACTGTACTCTTGATAGGCCAAAAGGGTTCTGATAAATTTGAGGCTCCATGGTTTTCATTGCATCCATGACATATTCATAACTTCCACCACTGGCTCTCACCACTACCCTACTAGTGAGCAAACACAATAGTAAAAGACAAGGAGATTGTAATTTCCTCTTCTTGGCCCTGTTCTTAGTCACAGTTTGTGCTTGTCTTGGATGCATCTTGGATGCCTTCTTAAGTCCACTTTTTTCTCTAAGTTGGTAATGGGATAACTATAGAGTCTCATTTTCGATGTCAATGTTACTTAGCAACAAGGACATAATTTCAAAATCTTCCCAGGTCCTCTTTCCCTTATGTCTCCCAAATGCTAAATGCTTTATTTACCAAAGTCAGTACATTCTTTTCTAGCTTTTTATCTTCTTGTTAACCACAAATGTCCAGCTCGTTGTGACATGACCAGAACCTGTCATGACTTGCCTGGTCACATACCACTAAGATATGATTGCTATTTTTTTCTCTCCTGCATGCAGTCTCAGATATAAGATCCATTCATAGCGTCTTCATGAAGAAGTACTTCATAGCTTCATATATCAACTGTCTTAGTTTTCCCGGAAGTGGACCCCAAGCCAAAGGTTGTGCCATAAGTGATTTATTAAGAATAGCACTCCTAGGAGAGAGAAATAAGGGAGGAGAATAGTTCTACTGAAGGAGGAGATAAAATACTTTACAGTTTCTGGTAATGCTCCAAGCTTAGATGATCCTATGGGTCATATAAATTTCCTCTGGGAATTTGTTTTATCTCCAGAAACTTTTCTGCTGACTAGAATCATTGTGTCCTCGCTTCTCTGAAAGGACCCTTGCCTCATCACAGATGAAACTCACTGAAGAAGGAAGGGACACAGACTGCTGCAAAGTACACAGCACAGGGAGACTGGGCACAGTGGAATGAGACTGAGAAGACGGGGTGGGGCCTCAAGGGCACCCACCATGGGGCATCATTCAGTATAGCAGAGAAGTAGGGCTCCTGAACACAATGCCTTTGGACTTTCCCAAACCAAATTGGCTCTGTCAGGATTTCACTACCCTTATGTTCAGCCCTGAGTTTGCAAAGAAGCAAGATTTAGTCATTACTGTTCCCCAACAAAATCTTTGCCCTTATTGTATTTCTCTCTTCCTTCTCCCCATAAGGCTCTTCATTTCTTTTTAGAAACCATGCTTGTCTACTATTGTATGTTGTCTTCCTTATCCTATAACATAGAAAGGGCCTCTGATCATAACTTCCCACTGCATGATGCTGTATTTTCAAGATGTCCACCTTTGTATTTAAAACCAATTTCCCTTTCAGGAAATTCCATCTGTAGAAAAATCAAAACCTAGATGCTTATCTCAACTGGATATCTCATGTTAACCTAAAATATTTTCTTTTCAAACTCAGGTCAAGTGATGACTTTTATGAACTTACTGAATATTAGCGCTCTGTGAAGCAGTAGATGACAGTATTGCTGGGGGCACAAGTGAGATGAACAGAACATTGTTTTTCAACTTAATAATATCATCCTTGTTGGGCACATTGTAGTATTATCGAACATTCTCAATGCTTCTAAGATATGTAGCATTCCTATAAATCTTTCCATGCTTTATACAGTTTCTCTTTCCTGTTCAGTCAGGCACAAAGAGTCTGCCTGCCCTCATCTGTGTGACTTCAGAATCTCTGCCTTGCTCTCCGTCCTACATAGGTTTCCCTTAATTTTCATTGAGCTCAGATAGGCATGTCAGATTAGACTACCCTCCTTTGAAAACATTGTTTGGGCAGCATTTTGTTAAGATTTTGTGACGAACGTCTGAGCTTTGCATCCATGTGTAGTTTGTCTATGTATGTGTAGCACACACATATACATGTTTGAGCCCGGGGCCAACTTAATTTATTTTAGATACTCTTTAAAAAGATTATTCTGTCAAAGTTATCAGAAGTAGAATCTTTCACAAGAGGGACAATTCTGTTCCCAAGATAATAATGTTATCAAGATTGCTCTATGTTTTACATATTAAAAGGATTTAGGAAAATCCTGGAACTTGCCAGGGCCATTTTAATTGAAAGACCTGTGAGTTGTTTCCTATAGCTCAAAAGGTTTCTATGGAAAATAAGCTTGGGCAGAGATTTAGGGAATCTGAAACTTCCTAGAAACAAGAAGCAATGGTCACATTAACAGGCCACGTGTGAAGCGCATTGACTATGTGAGGTCTATAGTTTCAATTAACCAAAGCACACTGGGACATCTGGAGCCTCGAGCATATTACTTCATAGCACAGCTTTCTAAATGGGAAGCTGCTTTCTCTCAGAGATCTCCTTGGAAAGATACTTTCAGAGTCACTAGTAAGATGAACCTTGCTAAAGTTTTAGCAGGCTCCATCTATTTTTACTCCATTCATGTGGGAGAAACTATTCTGTTTACACTGAATTGGTCCCTCTGACTCCTAGGCACATTTCAGTAATGGATAGAGCAGAATATGTTTAGATAGTTCTATGTCTACAGGATTCATGGCAGTGGGTGCTGACTGGTGAAGCTGAGGTCTCTTTAAAGATGAGAGAGAGAGAGAGAGAGAGAGAGAGAGAGAGAGAGAGAGAGAGAGAGAGAGAGAGAGAGAGAACGAGAGAGGGCAGAGGGGGAAGGGGAAGGAGAGGGAAAGGGAGAAGGAGACGGTGAGGGAGGGAGGAATATTTATGCATCATGTGTCACAAGGCTTCATGGTAGTCTCACTTCACTGGTAGCAGGAGTGTCTTTAAGAGGAGTGCCTTGAAGTCATGGCAAGTTCTCACCAATTGTTGATATTTCTTTTGGATGGTTGGCCATGGTCGTCAGGAAACCTCTTTCTTCAGGGAATAGGATTAGTCTTCTCTCTCCTTCCAGCTTCTGTGCTTCTCAACTTTGCTTCTAGCTGTGAGATGAACCACTTGGCCCTTCAACTGTTTAAAGATGTCAATGATGTCTTTGTTACAATGAATGAAAAATCCAAGACACCAATGAAGGATATTCCCATGGACCCCTCATCATTTGCTTCTGACATGCCAGCTCATCTTAATCTTTTCTGCAGGTTCAGGGGTTTGCCCTAGTGAGAAGGTGGCATGAGGCACAATTTCCCTTTATGGTTTTTCCAGTCAATTATCTATGGGATTGAAAGCACAGGGGCAGGAGAATATTGATGTTTCTAGAGAGACTTTCATGACTCAGCCTAAAGGCTTAACAAACAAAGCATGTTTTAATGGGAGATCTAAGCAGTCACTTTGAGAGATGTTTAAGACTGACAGTTTGCATTACTAATAATGTGCACATTAAAGCATTTATTTTTGGATATATTTCAGAGTAAAGGGGTGGTTCATTCTTATTTGTTTTTGAGAGTGTAGTGGGTTAGGAAATGCTTTTGTCTTCACAGAAGGATCCATGCAGAGATGAAGTACCTGCCTGACAGAGTCCAGCTAGGAAGTAGATTAGTAGAATTCTATCCGTTTGCAACTTTTGTTTGCTGTAAGGGATCAGCAAAAACAGATGGATGCCAGGACCCACCTTCATGCTGAGATCTGAAGGCATTAAATGTGAAGGAGACAGTGCAACAACACAAGCTTAATGATGTACCTCTGGGTCACTGACTTCAGTCTGCTGAGAGTGGGCTGAGCTGGAAAGGCTGGTGTGAGCAAGTAGGAAACTAGCATCAGGACTAGTTGGATACACCCTCTGTGACTGATATATATCATTCATTTCACCCAAATAGCAATCCTTCCTGTGCCTTGTCAGATGCATACAGACTAAGAAACAACTCTCAAGATCTCTAAGTGACAGCCTTGAGACTTCTTTTAGCATCCCACACATAGTCTCCCCAGCCACAGCTGCATTTTCCTTCCTCCTTCCATCTATGTTCTGTTTCTTATGCTGCTTTTGTTATTTTCCACTGTGGAGTGCCTTGCTCTTTTCTTTTTTTTTTTCCTCTTCCAGTTTCTTCTTGGGAATCAAGTTTCTGTTAGAAGGGGAAGACAATTTAGTTCTTCTAAAGGGATGAGATAGATTTGCTTCATTACCACAACTGCTGGACATGTGTATAGAGGAAATGACTGCCTCTAAGGTTGATGACATGAAAGTATAGAAGCAGGAAACCTTGGAAAGATTTCAGAACTGTGTTTCAGGAGTGAAACCAGGCGTCCAGCTTTACTCAGGTCCTGTTGGAAAAAAAAAAGATCAGGTTTACTGAAGTTCATGTTGTCTGAAGGGATTAGTCAGGGATCTCTGCCTGATCAGTGTATTTGGCTGGATGCTGAGGAATGGCGTCTGTTTCATACAGCCCAGTGACTTGTAGCCACAATTATCACTGGAATACATCCTTTTGTCTTTGCACTATTGGTTCAAGATTTTTACTTGTCATATTTAAAAGGATTGATTTCTTTTTGATTCCATGGTGTAATGGTTAGCACTCTGGACTTTAAAGGACTTATTTGTATTTCGTGTAGATGAGTGTTTGCCTACCTGTGTGTATATGTATCGTATGCGGGCCTGATGTCCACAGAGGTCTGAAGACGATATTAGATCCCTTAGAGACAACTGTGAGCCACCACATGGATGCTGGAAAATAAAATGCTGTTCTTCTCAATAACAGTAAGTTGTTGAACTTGCTCTTAACTGCTGAGCCCATCTCCCCAGCATCGCATTCTAGCTTTTTAGCTCTGTGACTCTCACGTATATGCTTAGTTCTCTGCTTGAATTGCAGGTCTCACGTTAGACATTTTCCGGACCAATCTTTCACTGCTTGGGTTTCTTCAACCTAAAGAAATTTTATTTGGGCAAGTAGAAAAAAATACATTCAATTTAAATGCAGTCATTTTAGAATTTTAAAGTAAGAAAAGTATTTATTATAGTGGTAATTAGACATGCACAGAGGCTATGGGTGCTAGAAGCAATAGACATCTATCACATGCTTGTGCAATATTGCTTAATCTTAAAAAGAGAAGAAACAGAGGGAGTTATAAAAGGAGATTGTAATATCTGGACATAATCTTTCTTGTTGAAAGTAGCATTTCCAGAGTGCTAGCTAGTCATAAGACACATTGTAGGGAGAAACTCAGCTTGTAAGGACTTTCCAGCCTTCACATCTGTAATCTGGGCAGCCCCTCTCTCTGGCTCCGGAGGAAAAGGAGATAGACTCAAGCCTGCCAAGATAGTAAAAGCCTTTTGGGGACTGTGATATGTTAGATAAACAATTTTCCTTCTGTTCTCCATCCCGTAAATAACATGCTGACTCTGACTTATTTTGTGTGTATCTCAGAATATAAAATCTTTTATTAACCTCAAAGTAATGAGGCCTATTCATCTAATTGATCGCCTTTCCACGGGACAAATAACGGAACATTCAGGTAAGGAAAGGCTGGTAGAACTGAGAAAAGATGAGTAGAGGCCCTGGAAATTGATTAAATCAGTCGAACACCATTACATTTGCATTTTTAAGTAACACGTGCATTGTGACTAAAGCCTTAGAATATTAGTAAAAGAGATGATAATGATAATTGCTGTTTTAAATTTTGGTGTCTCAGAGTACCCTGAATTTTTTTACCTCAAGATTTTTAGGTACATTTAACTGAGGCCATGGAAAAGGGGGTGCAGAGGGGAGGAAACAAGAAATCTAAGGAGAACGGATTAGCAAAACAAGCAAGTAAGCCATGACTGGCACTCTTGCAGTACTTTCTCATTTTATAATTCTTTTTTAAAAAGTTGCAAATAAATAAAAACAACTTATACTAAAATTATAACTAAATAGAAAGTTTATGCAATTCAATGAACTTCTGTACATTTAGAACAGAGATTCAGACCTGAAGCTATGAAGCTTTGCATTAAATTCTATGCTTCCATTATCAAATATATTTCATGCATGCATATACCACCAAGATCAAAAATAAATAAGTAGATCAGTAAATCCGTGTGAATTAGACTCAAATAAACAGTTAGCTCTGTGTCCTCTTTCATAACTCCTACCCATCATCTGCATGCAGTTATTCCTCCTTCCTGGTAATTATATATGCATCAATTATTGGTCAGTTTCCACATGAGAGAGAAAATGCTCTTTATTTCCTCCTGAGATTGTGAGGCCTCATTTAATATTATTAATATTATACAATCTAGGTCCACTCCTTTTCCTGGAATGTTTAAAACTTCATTTTTCTTTGAGCTGAATAATATTTTACTATATACCAAGTCTTCATTTCCTCTGCATCCACTGATGAACAACATGGGGGCACAAATCTCTCTTTGGTAGGATGCAGAACTTTCTATCTATAAGCTAGAGACTGAAAGAACCAGGGCATGTAATAGCTCTAATTTTAATTGTGTGTGTGTGTGTGTCTGAAATCTAGACCATAATCATTTTTCAGTTAACAGATGAAATAATAAAAATGATTTAGAACTGTACATTGTTCATTCCAAAAAGGAAAATCATAGAAAATAATAATTTTAAAATGACAATCTTTGTAGAGCAGATAGAGGAAAACCTATTGGGAAAGACTAAAAAAAAAAAAAAAAAAAAAAGTAAAAAAAATTCAAAACTTCACTGAATTCAACCAGACAACTCTATACAGAAATAATACTTATACAGTTAATTAGTCTAGGCCACCATTGAACACTGTCATGGACACTCAACAAAACCTGGCTTGATCTTTCAATAAACATGGTTATATTGGGACTGAGCCCCCACCACTTATCTGTGTTGCTGTGTTTGGAAATAGCCAAGCTGAGTAGTCAGTATAAAAACATCATGGCTGTTAAACCTAAAACATTTACCCTCTGACTTTTCATAAGAAAAGCCTGTTGACCTCTGAGTTAGACTTAAAATCCTCCTTTTCTCCTAGGAAAGCCCAATTATCAGATAAAATGAACCAACTCAGTTTTCAGAATAATTTTCTACATCCCTTCTGTGAAAAAAACAAAAATAAAAACAAAGAAACAAAACCTCCTGTTGATGACAAAACACGGTGAATGCTGCAGGATCATCACCAACAAAGATAAAGGAGGATAGATCGATAAATTGATGATAGAGAGATAGATAGATAGATAGATAGATAGGTAGATAGATGATAGATAGATAAAAGATGATAGATATATTTATAGATAGATAACAAATCCAGGCAGATATATGGTAGATAGATAAATAGATGGAAAGATAGATAGGTAGGTAGATAATGTTAGATACACGCATAGATGGGTAGAAGATAGATGGAAAAATAAATGATAGATAGATAGATGATAGGTTGGTGTATATATATATATATATATATATATAGAGAGAGAGAGAGAGAGAGAGAGAGAGAGAACAAAAGATAGATAATAGATAGATGATAGATAACAGAAGACAGAAAGATGATAGATCAGAGGTAGATGATAGAGGAACAGATGATAGACTTTTATTATGTATCTCAACAAATAGGATAGTGAAACACTTCAGATTTGTGATTTAACAAAGGCATTGCTGTATGAGACAGAGAGAGAATATGTCATCTGGCTTCCTCCACATTAATATATGAGTGTTCCCACCCATCCATGTCAGATCTTTGGAATTTTCACTTATTCTTGCCATTATCCTTAAGAAGATGCTGTTTCATTTGGCTTCATAAATCATACGAGGAAAATACAGTCGAGCAAAAGGCTTGCATTATGGACTCATTCAATTAGACATTCTGGAGGGCATGATTGCTTTAGGCCTGAAAGTGGAACAGCATCTCAGTAGAAATTAAAAACATAAAGGAATGTGTTCAGGTAATTGCTTATTAAATTTTCAAACCCCAATGACAATAACAAGTTTAAATTGATTGCTCAATATGTTTAAACTACATGATGTGGAATATATAACCAGGCTGCACCAGCGAGGCCTAGAGTAAACCTTATTGAATAGTTAAGTACAGCAATATCTTCTTGCCTGTGGGACTTGGAAAGAATTCAATAAGGCTGGCTGGGATAGTGCAAATTAAATTGTTACTAGCAAGTACAACTCTCTCTAGTTTGTAGTGACCCTAGCTCACAGGGTATTGAATCAGCTTTTTGGCCTCAGTAATAGGAAACAAAGATACTGTTCCTGCTTCTGGAGTATAGCCGGTATCAGTTGGAATTTCCCTCAGGAATCTGTCTGGTTTCCTACTTTTTCACCTCACTACTCATGCATATGTTGGAAACCAACCTCAGCTTCATTATGAAGTTTTCTGGTTTTTGAATGTCTAATCAGGTACACGTATTGCCTTCAGGGGAGCTGCAAGATATCAGAATTTCTTTCATAAATATTTCACTTAGTTAGAATTTAGGAAATTCTTATCTCAACTAAAATCCAAAATTCTTCGCTTAACTAGAATGTTTAAACATTAAACTCCCGATATTTATTGTGGATTCAATCAATATGCTCTGTAGTCTGTAATGATGGACAGAATTTAATGTCTGAAATTTTAATTTTCATTCTTCTAAGAATGTTAGAAATTAAATGTTCAGAAAATTTCTCATATTTCTTCTCACCATACCTGTTCATGTCTTATAGTATTTAATAGTGTATGAAACTGTGATCTGAGGACTTTTAATCAAATACATAAACAATGTATTATATAGTACCTATTCACTTGAATCTAGAATATAAATTTGGGAAGTTAAAAATGCATTCATATCAGCTCCTAAAAGCAAGAGCTAATAAATATGAAAACTAAGTTCCCAAAACCTTCCTCCCCTTGGTTAACCTGGGCCTTAGTACTAGAGAGTTTTCTCTCTTATTTTTATACCCAGGAGACTGAAAATTGAACCGTGATATACAGGGAAGGCTGCCCTGTATATAGTCTCTGTGATGGGGAAGTTTATTGCGCACTCTCAGAGACTCTTAAAAACTGAGCACTGAAAACATATCACAGGGAAAAGGAATAAGGGCTGGGCTGGAGAACAGTCATTCAGAGGAAGGGACAATAGAAAAGAAAGGACTGGTCCAAATCGGAGAACTGCCCTATGTACTGAGCTTTTGAAGGATTATAAATCAAAACTGTATCTGTTGTAGTCGTCTCTTATAACTTCTGATCTGGACTACAATGAGGTATAAGTGAAATTCATAATTTTCTTGGCAAGGAGCTTTGTTCTTTACTACTTTTCTTGCAGACTTTTAGGTGTGCTCAACAGTAATCAGTGATTTAATCAAGCCTTTACTTACTCATACACCTCTCTCTGGAAGCTGCACGTCATAACTGTTATGTGTTGGTTAGATGGCCTTATTGTACAGTGGCAATAAACAACTTCCAAACATAAGTGATAAAGTCACAAAGGTTTGTTTTCTTCTGGGGCATAGGTCAGCTGGTACTCTGCATTGGGAACCATGCTATTTATCTGGACCTTGTGGGTGAGTTGCACTCTGCCACTTTAGGTTCAGATTTTCCCAAAACTACTTTTAATAATGGTTCTCAAACATCCTCATCCTACACCTTTCTAGCCCACAGTCCAAAGGTAGGGGAGAAAAGATGCTAAAAAGGAAAAGGGGATGTGGATCTGTTTAGAATTAGTTCTTTGGCATTATCAATCTCTGTTGTCAGGATACCAGCATCTAGTTCAATAGTATCAGGATACCAAACACAAATCAGTAGTGGTGGCATGATCTAACAGAAACAGCCAGGACTCCACCTAATCAGCACAAATCCACCAGAACCAGCTGGATACTAGGTGAAGTTTTCTGCTGTGCCTCTCTCAACAAAGTGAAGATCAGTGAAGAGTTGAAAATGTGAGACCAGTAAAGTCATGTAAGGCTAGCTATCCAAGTATCTGATCACTGTCCATTGAGTCCTATGAACTCTCCAAACATCACATGTCTTGTCTTGCCTCAGTAAAATATCACATAAGTGTGTATCATGTAACACAACCAGAAACTTTCACTTCGTGTCTCTTAAAACTAACCAACTAACCAACCAACCAACCAACCAAACAAACAAACAAAAGCATGTCTTTTCATACTTCACTGGCTATAGCTCATATATGATCATGCCAAAATGACAGAGAGATATTGAGTTGCACATGGTATTCTAGTAGGTCATAAATATTTGATGGCAAGTAGAATTAGTTATCCTAGATGATACCTTACTAAAGGTACTGGGGAAGAATCTGAGCTTTTGAATGGCTTATGACACACAGTGGATGATGAAAAGAACATATATGAAAATAATAATGTGATGAAGTTAGTAAAATTGAAACATCTCAAAGAAATCCCCAGGAGGATTTGATATAAGGAGGTGATTAATGGTTTGAACTCACTTTGTCCCTCCTACTTAATAGTTGCATGGCAATGTCCATGAGAAAGTTCCTCATCTGAGTGACTCGCTTTTTTCATTCCAAAGAGTGGGGTGACTGATAAAGCTTTCTGAGTAGCTATTCAGTCACACGTATGCAAGATAAAGTGTAAAACTTTCTTAAATAGTGTTTCTTTTTATTAATGAGGGCAAACTATTGATTCATAGAGCTATCACAAAGAATCTTGGGTAACGATTTGCAGAGTAAGGTGAGTTGACTGCTGAATGTATTTAGCAAATAAGAATCGAGAAGAAAATGAATAGAGTCTAAGATCCAGTCTGTGACTATAGAGGGGTGGTTGAGGAAGGAGAAGAAAACCTGGTGGTTGTATCCAGGGGTTATGGAAAAATTCTTCACTTATGGCAAGCCAGGACCCCATGGAAGAATTTACACATGGAACTTCGAGGTAGAGTATAGGAAAATCAACTTGACAGAAGTGTGTGTGAAGCACTGGGGAAGCTACAGTGTAGAGAGGTAGCTATCTGTGTAACAAGAGGAAACAGTGGGCGGAAGAACAGAAGATTAGAAGATGCTTTACCTAATAGGAAAACATGAAGTTGATTTAACTGTGGTTAGCTGGTTGTAAGGTGATGAGGAGAGATGCCAAGGGAGGAAAGAGTTGTGAGGACCCAGCTATCCAGTATTTTATGCTTCAATACTGAAACACAACATGGATACTAAAGCTGACTGATTACTCTAACTTAATTTCTTGTCCTAAGTTGATATATTACAGCGCCACGCAGTGCCAAGATACAGTTCTCCTTGTTCCATGATGCTATTCAAAAGTCAGAAGGAGCTCATTAAATCATGCTGACTTGTCTATTCCTTGGAGGAAATGCTGAGTAAGTGGCCATTCGATAAATATAACAAAAGCTATGAATGAAATAAAAACTAGTGTATCCAGGGAAGCCTATTAGCTAGGAGTAAAGAACTAATGTGAAGGCAGTTACTACAGCTGTGATTATCCTATGGTTGTGAACATAACAGTAACTGGGCTCATGGGCAGCCAGTTGAGCTATAGCTGCTGCCAACAACTGGATTTAAAGTTTCTTTCAATTAGAATGTGAAGTTTAAACATGGATTCATGGAACATTTTAACGGCTGACCAATGTGGGTAGTCACAGGATGGTTTTCCACTAAATTATGGATTAATTTAGGGAATAAAATGTGCTAGAGTCTACCTAGTCAGCAAGAACTGAAGACAAACTCTAGGCACTATACTTCTAGAAAACTCATGATGGTTCAAATGATGAGTGTTTAGGTGAATATGAAAGAAAGAGGTACACTTGTTTTGAAGCCTCAGACCTATAATAAAAAGAAAACTCTGGTTTGAGGGTTATGATGAGCACACTATTTAAGAGCCCTAAACAGATTTTCTTGGTGAAACAAGCTGACGTCTCTTTGTTTTGTTTCTCTTTGATAAAGGAAGTTCTCTTCAGATATTCTCTTGCTTTGTAGTTGACAAATTGAAGGCCAATTTGCTGACTCTACTGGTTAAGATTAGTATAAGCACTCTGAGAAAATAGTCTGATACTTTTATGAAGGGTGAGAGTATGTACAGAATCAACAATTTGTATGGATTAAAGAGTATCGAAATGTGTCTGAAAGCACAGGCTCTTTCGAAGGAAAACAGTTGATAATTCCTTAGCGTTTACTTGATTTATGAATGCTTCTGCTTCTTAAGCTTCTATTATTATTTTCTTTTTTCTTATAAATGCAGTTTTTTGTATTCTACATTGAACATGAGAGGTTGTTTGCTCTCTTCTCTTTGCTTTGATATATTTTCTGGAAAAACAATGTTGGCTAGTGTTCTCTCACCTTCCAGACTTCTGGAGCAGCATGATTTTCTGTTCTTTAAAAATGGACACAGTTCCTGTCAATGACCTAACCTTGCCTGGATTTCTCTCTCCTGTTGGTGCACACATCAGAATCAGAGCTGTCTTCTCTAACAGGCTCCTCTTGTTCTTATAGGCACATATTTAAATTTCCACTCTACTTTAGGCTCTGGTCTCTACATCTAATTTAAATGAAGTGAGCTGCTGTAATTTTTGTGTTCTTAAGGTCATTCATTTAGTGTAGTTTGTCTTTTTTAAGGTACCTGAGGCCTCTACTCCTCCAGTGCTGGATTTCTATGATATGGCATCATGCTGAGTTTATAGGGAACTGAGATACCAACTGAATTATATCCACAGCCCCTTATACCTTTTAAATGGTGGTACCATGTAAGCAAGCATACAGATGAGAACACATTGACAGAACAAGTGAATATGTGCAGAAAATGAGTAATGTTCTTAGATCATTTAAAAAGGTATAGAGTTAGAGTGGTGAGGTGCCTGTCACTTCCTAGTTGTGAATGTAAACTTATGGGTTATTAGCCATACTTTGGCTAGAAGGATTATCATTTTGTCGTTTAGCTTTCTCCCAAGCATTGAGCCTGGGTATATTTACTCTAGTTCTTCAAGAGGAAGAAGGGGTGTTGTGGTCCCTACTATCTTCATGATTTTGTATGGCCAGAACTATTCCTAAGTACTTTATCTCTTTCTCTTTTTTTGAGATTATACTATAATTACATCATTTCCCTTTCCTTTTCCTCCCTCCAATTCCCTCCTTGCTTCCTTTCAAATTCACGATCTTGTTCATTAATTGTTACATGCAAACACAAATGTAGAAATATATATATATATATATATATATATATATATATATATATATCACATATGCATGCAAAATATGTATATATACACATATATGTAACTATGCATTCATTATTTGGATTTTTAGTATTAAAACTATAACTAAGAAAGCCCATGTCGTGCAAAACTGTAATCCCATCTACTTGAGAGAATGACTCAGATGGTTCAAAACTCCAAGGCCAGCCTGGGTGACTTGATTAGATCTTGTCTCATACTAAAATGTAAGAAGGAGGACAGATGGCTCAATGATACAGAACTAGACAGCCATGTTCAAGGCCCTAGGTCTAGTCCCCATAAATACAACAAGAAAGAAAATAAAAACCAACAATATAAAATAAAGGACAAAATGCATGACTACAAGAATATTTTGGAAGTGCCTTAACCAATGGAGGAGTGCAGGGAAAGGCCAGAGCTAAGTTTTCCATCAGAGTGGAAAAATGACTCCTTAGCAGTCCCAGAGTTCAACTTTGTTTTCTAGCACACAGGAGAAAGCAGATTAACCATTTAACCAGTCAGTGTTTTCATTATATTATTTGAAGTTTAGCTATGTGGTATATACCAAATTCATCTGGATCTATGTGTAGGTATATGTAGTATATGTATATGATGTATATGTTTACGTGTATATATATTCTATTCAACACACAGACACACAGACACACACACAGACACACAGACACACACACAGACACACACAGAGACACACACACACACACACACACACACACACACACACACATATATATATATATATATATATATATATATATATACCCATCAAAGGGGTCAGGAGTCTCCAGTTACAGGATGGTACAATCTCTCAATAGTAACCTTCCAGAAGTGATACTTTCCAAATGCAACTACCTCTTTGTAATATGTAATACGTGATATAGAGAATGACACCTGAAGTCTCCGTGAGAAAATAGTAGTACCCATATCAATGCTCTCCTCATTACCAGGATCCTTCCCTTCATCAACCAAGAAAATAAAAAAAAAAAAATAGAAAAATGTTGAACAAGATGGGATGTTGCTGTAGTGCTAATGGACTGTCATTTTAAGGTGTCTGTCCTTTAGGATAAAATCCAGGGGAAACTATGTTCCTTCTACCTACATGGGTGGCATTTTCTATCAATTTTTTTTGTTTCTTTTTGCTTATACGTCTTTGATGTGTTTGATGTATTTTCTCCTCCTCCTCCTCCTCCTCCTCCTCCTCCTCCTGCTCCTGCCCCTCCTCCCCCACCTCCTCTTTTTTTTCCAGAGCCATTTTTACAAGTAAAATGTGAAATTTTGGTCCAAATGTGTACAGCAATTGTAAAAATATTCTCTGACACCCATCATTTCCCTAAGAGAAGTAACTTTGACAAATATTTGAGGGTAAACACCAATTACAGTGAAAAATGCTTAGTGGAAAGGTTCCCTTTGTCTGGATTCCTCCTGAGTCTGCATTCTAGGTGCAGAGGCAGGTGAGCTTTGGAGTACATTCACAGTTAATTTATGTTTTCTTTGTTATCGTGAAAAATGTTTTCTTAACATGAGTCCAAACCGTAAGACACAGGCCAAAATAAATACCATAAGTACTCCTTAAGCAGAACTAAATTCTGTACTTTGGTCTTGTACTTTGGTCTTGTTTGGCTTTATTCTTTTCTGATACAACAACAGAAGTTCCCTGTCTGCAAACAGACTGAATGGTGGCTGAAAATGACGGCCAGGCCTGGTACACACAACAGGATCTGGTATAGGTGCAAGGAGGAGAATCAAGATATGGTAGAGAGTAACCCCACTTGCCTGAAGTCTCATAGATGGCAGGGTAAGACAGGGTTTCCTGTCCTCCCACCAAGATACCTCTGTTCCACAGAGTTCCGTTACTGTACTTTACTGTCATATGCTATACATATCAACCCTGTCCTGGGCAGAGAGGCCTTTCCTCCACATCTGTCTATGTGCTATCATATGGCCAATTTGTTTCTGTCACCCAGAGATGAAAACATATCTTTCATACCTGCAGAGGGAAAAGGGATAGTTAGACTTCCCAATGGTCATAAAAGGAAGTTGGTTCTCCAGAAGTCCCAGTGGCCTATAGTTTCAAGATGGCAGTATATGTTTAAATTAGCTTTTGCTTGCATTAAAACAGAATGAGAAAACTTCCCACCAGGAGTCCCAAAAGCTCTCAGTTGCCATCATGGGGTTTCTCATTGCAGGCCGCAGCAGGAGGGTCACCCCATGCTAGGCCCTCCATAAGGAGATGGTAGTCTGAAACAAAGGAAGAGAAAAATAGAAACTCTGTTGCAGTTTGGACACATTATACAGATACTGCTCTTCAGTCTGGGTTTGGCTTTGCTGTTTCCATGATCTAAAGAATCTGTTTTTAAAGCTATTATGCGTTCTAAAATATATTTCCATTAGTTTTGTTTGAAAAGCTCCATACTTTAGGCTTTATATAAATTTCTGGCTACAGTAGGCAGAGGACTGAAGCTACCTGCTCTGTATCTTGACTGGCCCCATGTGTCCAAGCTTGGCAGGTCCGATGCCATGTTTCTGCTTTGTCATGACCACATAGGAGGGGATGGCTACAGAGCAGCAGATAGGAGCTGACCACACAGAGGCCCAGCCCTTTCAGATATAAGTCATTATTTGTTTATTTCTTCTCACTGTTCATGGTTGTTCTTTTCTCAGTCTGGCAAGAAGAAGCTGTTTCTCTCATTTGTTTGGAACCATTAGAATGTGAAATACAACTCCCCCAAGGAGGGATCAGACACAGCAGACAGTGTGTGAACTGTAAGCCCTACCACAGGCTTAGACAGAGTGAGATCAAGTATCTTTGACATATGGTGGGAGGATTTTCTGGTCTGGATATTAGACATGTTAGCAAGGAGGTGTGTGGTGTCAGGAAAGAGGAGATGGATGCAGGAAGGAGGTTATTTTTTGTTTACAGATAATTTACCATTCATGTGTCTGAGCTTCAAATTTTCTTTTATGAAGTACATTAAAAAGAATATGGCATTTGATTAAGATTCAATGGACAAGGGAAAAAAAAACAATATCAGAAATTACGATAGCAATTTTGTTGTGTGTTTTAAAATTTAGAGAGAAAGTTACAAATGACTGAAGGAGCTGAAGGGATTAGTGGGCCCCAAGGGGAGAGCAACAATACCAACCAGCCAGAACTCCCAGGGTCTAAACCACCAGCCTGGGAGCACATAGGGTGGGACCCATGGCTCCAGGTGCATATGTAGGGGAGGAAGGCCTTGTGGAGCATAGGTGGGAGAGGAGGTCCTTGGTCCCATGAAGGCTGGATGCCCCAGTGTGGGGGAATTCCAGGGTGAAGAGGTGGGGTCACATCCTCATAGAAGCAGGAGGATGGGGTTGGGATAGGGGATTTCTGGGGGAGGATGGGGAGAGGGGATAACATCTGAAATGTAAATAAAATATCCAATTTTTTTTTTAAAAAAAAAAAGAAAGAGAAGGAAAGCCAGACAGATTAGCTAGAGAAATGAGCAGGGTGGATTGTGTGGGTTGCTGCTGTGCACCCAGGAACGGGAGCAGACTGACTGAGTACACAGTAGCAACCCTAAGGAATGGATAGTAAGATGCTGAAAAGCACATGACGCTCACAGGATCACTTAGGACTCAACTAAGCCCAAAGAGAGTGACAGTGAATACCAGTACAGCCACAACAGGACAAAGCCTACATCGGCTCCTTCTGTTAACTGAGTGTGCTTGCACAATTGTCAAGGTATCTCACAGTTGTCACAGATCCCCACCAACCCTCTCCCTGCCCCCTCCCTGCCCCTTGTCTGTGTGTGTGTGGACACATGGATACACACTCGAGAGCGCATGCATATCTTTGTGTTTTGTGTATGTATGGCTTGGGTTTTTTTAAATTATATTTTAGAAGGAAATACACAAAAAGTAAAGATTTAAGATTTAGCCTTCCCCTATCCCACACCTAAGTTTTTCATAAAATTCTTAACACATGTAGACACAAATGAGGTAAAACTACAAATCTACAAACTCATTTTATAAAATAAGTAATAGCACATGAATAGATATTAACATTTTTCTAAATCCAAGTATCTCACTGAAACTTCTAAGAAATGGTTATTAGAATACACATGTGGTGCATCATAATTACTCATCTATCCAAGCAAGGCAGTGAATGCCTGATAATAATATGCTATAGATAACTTTTCTCAAGCTAGGCCTGTGGTTTCTGTTGATGACAGTAGCAAATCTTTTCTATTGTTTCCAGTTCTATAGAATTTTTAGCCTTTAATTAAACTAAGCTTTATTTTTCTCCCAATGTTCATGTTCGTGATAAACTTACATAATGAGTCACTGATATTTTCCCCCTTTGGGGGTGGGCATTAGGACCCAACAGTTTTAAACTTAAATTGGGCTTTAAAAACAATTACTTTGTCTATTGTAATAAACCCTACTGATTTCATGCCTTCTTTCATCAGAATCATCTATATTAGTAACGAAACAGGGTCATCATTCAATATAACACAACCTCAAGATGACAATTAAACCATTTTCTAGGTTTGACCCTTTCATGGGTCACAGTTGGTATGGTCCTCACGAGTGATATTTAAGAGATTTAATAGCCAATTCAGCAAAAGGTCTAACCAATCAGAACTGAAAACCATCCACTAGTGTAGAAGCTGTTGCGTCATTGATGTAGCAGGCATTAACTCATGGGGCTGCAATGACTGTGGTATAACAGCCTTTTGAAGAGGTCCTGGCAAGTCAGCAGGCATACTCAGATATGTGGCTATTTCTCAATCACTCTTCTTGCATTGTTTCAAAAGTGAAGTGACTATGTATGCATGTCATCCTTGAGTATGTCTCTTGATTGACCTTTTTTTTCCTTGGCTACTTGTAGGGGGCCACAGATTATGAGTGATTGTACTCCTTGCTTTCCTAGTGTGATTTTTGGACCAATAACATCACAACATCACTTGGAACTTCTTAGATAGACATATTCTTGTCCCTGTCTCAGACCCACAAAACCCAAAGGTGCATTTGTTAGTTTAAGAATGTTGGGTAGCCACCTACATTCTGTCTGGCCAAGGGGAAGATAGGAGTTTCAGTAGAAGTGTTTAGGTCAGACCACAGATTAAAAATGACTTTAGATATATACAAGATTAGGGTTTGTCTTAAAAGAATCTACTTTAATAAGTTTGCAGTGGGACTCAGGTAGTTACAGCCTTTATTAAAACCTCACTTGGTGATCATTTTATGCATACAAAGTAAAGAATAACTTCCATCTCCACCTGTTGTAATCAGAGTAAGTATATTTATTTTTCTCATTGCAAATGAATAGAAACACATGGAAGCTACCTATTAGGAAAGCTGAGTAACTAGCAGACAGGAGTCTTATGAACAGACATATTTACATGTTGTGGTTTTATGCCTTTTTTTAACAACCACAAAAGCCTATGAAACACATAGAAATCTGCTAATGTTTTAACCTGATACTGTCAGTAATGAAGTGTTTCTTTTATAATAAATATCTGACCTATGTCAGATTTTCATCATATGCCATTAGAATCTGTTTACTCATCCTTCATTCATTAATTTAATATTTCATTCAGCGCATGCACATCTGTTACCATTAGCATGACTGGCAAGAAGGATCTGATTCAATGACTACAGTAAAGTCTTTTACTCTGCTGTTTTACATTCTCAGGAAGAAAATGCAACCAATTCCTTGTCTGTTCAAGCTGAAAAGGCAGCACAAATTATAGCACAATGTATATGTATTCTTTAATGACAGAGAAACTAACATTTATTAAAGTGAAATTCTTACATAGCATAGATTTTTGTCCTGTTTACCTAAGCATTTCTCTGTCAGCTTCCTGAGATGAGATACAGAGAAAATCTGCCCAGCAGGCTGTCGGTCACACTCTATATTTCTCAGCTGCTGGAACCTTCCACTGTCTATAGGGGAAGAAAAAAGGAATGTGTTTTTGCCAACACTAAGGAATCAACCAGCAAAACAGTCCACCTTAGATGTGAATTTCTGAGGTTCTGCACACAGTGTGTGGTCTCCATAGAGGGAACTGTCTTGCACTTGAAGATGGTGTCTAACTCTCTGAACTCCATACAGGCATGTATTCTGCAGACTTATTGGGAGTCTAAAGTGTGAGCTGAATTTTGAGAAATCCAGTAAAGTCAATCACGAACTACTTCTTACTCTCATGGTTTTAGAGCAGAGAGCACTTCTATTAAAACTTCGGTGTACTATAATGTTATTACTTTTTAAATTTTATTTTTCTTTATTTTATTGGATATTTTCTTTATTTACATTTCAAATATTATCCCCTTTTCCGGGTCCCCCACCCCCAAACCCCCTATTCCATCCCCCTCACCTGATTCTATATGGGTGTTTCCTCACCCATCCACTCCCTCCTCCCTACCTTTGAATTCCCCTACACTGGGGCATCGAGCCTTCACAGGACCAAGGGCCTCTCCTCTCATTGATGCCTGACAAGGCCATCCTCTGCTACATATACAGTTGGAGCCATGGGTCCCTCCATGTGTATTCTTTGGTTGGTGGTTTAGTCCTTGGGAGCTCTGGGAGATCTGGTTGGTTCTTCCTATGGGGTTGCAAACCACGTCAGCTCCTTCAGTCCTTTCTCTAACTCCTCCATTGGGGAATGCCATTGGGACCCCATGCTCAGTCCAGTGGTTGGCTGTGAGTATCCCCTCTGCATTTGTCAGACTCTAGCAGAGCCTCTCAGGAGAAAGCTATATCAGGCTCCTGTCAGCAAACACTTCTTGGCATCAACAATAGTGTCTGGGTTTGGTGACTGTATATGGGATGGATTCCCAGGTGGGGCAGTCTTTGCATGGCCTTTCCTTTAGTCTCTGCTCCATATTTTGTCTACATATTTGATCCCATAGTATTTATTAAGCCTTTGTTTATCTTTATTTCATCAATCAGTCTACAAATCTGGGAGCAAAGATAGTCTTACCAAAGTTACCTATCAAAGTTGGTTCTCAGTTCCTTGGAGTTTCAAAGACCATATTCTTCCATACAGATACAGTTTCCATTGGTGACTATGACTTAGTCAGAGCTACCTGGAGCCATTGCTTGATCTCAGCATGGGATTAATTCACACTGATAACATTTTCTCATATGGACTGTGGATTCTTTCTCTTAATATACAAATATCCATCAGTAATCTAAGAAAAAGATAATTCAACAACTCTAATTAAGGGAAGAAGACTGAAGATGGGAGGGAGAGGGGAGAGGCAACGGAATCATGTGAGAAATCCTGGGAATTAGATTCTGCAGACCAGAAACAGGGTGCAGATCTGAATTTGCTATGCAGTGTGTAAGCTTATTTACTACGTGAGCCAAGCAGTGTGTGAGCCAAGCCCAAGCACCTAAATGCTCAGCCAGTTGAATCTCACCATACCAATACTGTGCCCCAGTGAAAGCCCTGTGGCCGGGGGTGGGAGGTGAACATCATTATCAGTTAGGACTGCTATGGAGATAGTAGAAGCAACCTCCTCCCTGGCTCTGATTGCTTTTTGGCTCTTTCACTGGTATCCCAGGAGCATTTTAAATTTAATGTCATGAACAGCAGGTCAGGTCTCTGAAGAGTCGTAGGAGCCTGTGGTACCTCACTCTCCATCCCACCTTTTCCTTCACAAGGTTGACCTCCACATCTCTCACACTCTATTTCCTTGAGGAACATCTAACTTTCTTTCTTATATTCATAAAATGACACCCACATGCCAAAGATTCCTATAAAATGACTATCTGATGAACTCATCCAGCCTTTCTTTTTTGTCCTCTGCCAACGAGATGTTCAGTTATTAATTATACTCATTCCAATGAAAGGTGTGAAGCTTTACTTTAGCTGCTATTTACTGAGGACACTGAAGCTATCTATACATATATTATGAAATTTAATCCTTAAAATATCTGTAAGGGTTTACTCTAGAATCTCCTGCTTTGCTTATGTTCAGAGAATACTGCACCTTCCCAGATCCTCTTAGATGACAGAACTGGTATTCAGCTTTTTTGTTGTGGCTGTGTAAGGAACAATGGGCTAGCCATTATAAAAAAAAATTTGTTAGTATGGATACTTGGCCTGCCAATCTTTCTATACCTTAATTTTGCAGAAGAAATGTAAGAACTGTAGCCTACTTAGTACTTTCTTTCTATCAAGAAATATGTAAAGAAATGTACAGAATGAAAGGCTTATGGAAGTAAACTTACCTCAGAAGTCTAGATTTTGTTTTAAAGACTCAGATGCTATAAAGTCAGCTTTGTGGATCAGGCTGTTCATGGGACCAGAGGGGTAGGGGATGTGTGCCAGTACTGCTCTGTCCCTTACTCACTTTGTCACTTAGAAGCAAATTAGTTCCTTTGTAGGCCTCAATAGGGATACAGTAAAATGCATCTGAACATGCATTATAAATGTTAATGGCCTATGCATCCTAAGACTTGGGGTAACTTTTTTTATGACAGGTCATTTGAATATATACATCCAGATTCTTTGCAAGCACACTAAGCGTCCATTCCAAACTTGGAAAGTTGGTGTGGAAATGAAAGCTATCTCAGCATCTCCTTCACTTTACCCTCAGTCAGCAGCCCACTCAAAGTCGTATTGATTTTAAACTCAGCATCTCTCAGTTCACCCAGTGCTCTTCATACATATTATGAGTGACTGCTTGAACCTATGATCTTTTTCTGTATAGACTCCAGCAGTAGTTTCTTAGGCAACGCCCTGCCAACAACTTGTTTCACATTGTATAGGCTGCATATTGTAGCCAGAGTGAGATTTTTCCAAAGGTAAGTGTTTAGATGACCCTTTCTAGATCATCACATAAGATATTTGCCATCACCTTTGAGCTATGCAGGGCATTGTTCTTATCTGTGATGCTCTGCTCTCCCTTAGCTCCTTCACAGTCCCTTATCCCTCGTCCTTGAAAATGATGCACTTCTCACCATAAACCTGTAGCTGTGTGTTCTTCTGGCCTGGAAGATTCTTCTTGCCCTCCTTTGTTGGTTAACTCTTCCATCATGAACCCCCACTTCAAAATTCCCCTTGGCCTCAGAGTTGCATCTTAACATCTTATTCTCTCTGCTTCACAGAGTCACATTTGTGCATGGGAGTTTTAGAATTGGCATCTACTTGGGGCTTTTTGCTTACCCTTGCATTTCCTCACAAGGTGACTAACTGCTTAAATAAATGCTTCTTGGCTAACTGAGTGTAAAAATAAATGTAATGGATGTATGGTCCTATTTCTCAACAGTCTTTTGATACATTAACAAAGAAAAGACATAAGTGTAAGTAAATACCCAGACTTTAATAATGAAATAGCCATAGGTGACATTTATTTCATATTTCCTATGTTTATGGCATTGTGATAAATAAGCCCTCCAGAGCTATCTTACTTAATCTCAGACATAGATATTTTTATGTTACATATTTATCATTGACTAGTAACTTGGTCTATTTTCTGTTGTTATAACAAAATGTTGGAAGTTAGATTTTATAAACAAAAGGGGTTTACTTAGCTTACAATTTTAGAAGCTGGAATGCCAATGTCCACAGACACATGGGGGTTGTGGTGACAACATACAGAAGAAGCTCTGTGTGCCACATGAGCCATGCCTCAAGTGTGTCACTCTTCCAGCTGTTGGTAACTTCAAAGGCCTCCAGGATGTCAGACTTGGGCAAACTGGTTAACAGCTGCCAGAGTTTACAACTAAGATACAAATCTCAACATTATGGAAGCTTAAAGAATAATGACATGACACTTGGTGACTTTTCCATAATCTTCCTGAAGGTCTGACTGTCTTCATGAAGACCTCTTCTATGGAAGGTCACAGCAGGGAAATACCTTATCCAAGCTGGAGTCATCTATTTAAGGGCTACCTTCATTAAACAATGGGCCTTTAAAGTAATGTACTGCGCAAACACAAAGAGGGCTTCTTAGGCAAGGTTTTAGGGTCCAGATTATCCTAAGGGATTTGTGCAGGGGCGGTTTAATCCTAATGAAGAACAAAAAGATCTTCCTATGCCAGAATATACAAAAGCCTCAATGTCTTTCCACGCCTGTACCTTAGAAAGTGCAATGAAGCAAATGAGCAGAAGTGTAACCTGGGCATGAACTCAGTTGACAAAAAAGTTAATCAATAGGTTTCCAAATTCAGATCAAGAAAACTGTCTTTTTGAGCAAAGGCTGTTCTGACTTTCTTATGTGGGGGAAGTCAACTCTCACTTCTTATAAAGCTTAGAGCCACACCCCTAATAAACCATCCACACCACTAGATTTTACGAGAGCAGCAATACAAATGGTTGTTTTCTGACACTGAATCACACAGTACTTGGAATGTTTCCTAAGTTTAATTTTGCTGTTTGACAGCTGCTGAAGTTTCTGGTTACACCCAGCATGTGCTCTCTAGGGAACCTGGCTTTTCTTCAGCCTGGGCTTATCTGAATGGGCTTCCCTACTCAGTTCTTGCATCTTTGTCTTTTCTTTCTTTGGTCAGCTCATCCATCTGGGATGGTACACAGGCCAGTGACTGAGGAAAAAAAAAGGAGTGAAAGATACTTAAACCAGTGATCAAGCAATAAACAACATTTGTTCTCCCTTTGTTTTAATTACTTTTCAATATCATGCTAAGAGGCAGATATCAAAAAGGTGTTTGGTGTAGAGCTGGGAAAGCTGGGAGCAGTGGTGGGGGGCATGCTGCTCCTGATCTGTTATTTCCATCTTGGCCTTGGAATCATTTCTGAGCCAGCTCAACCTAGGCTTGGATCAAGGACCAGCTCTGCACCTCCTGCAAGCCTTGTTCCCATGCCTTAAAAGAAATATCTATGTATGGCAAGTAAAAGGGTCCTGAACCAGAAGATTGAAGACTATGAATCATATGAATCATACCTAAAGTTTCACAGTGTTTTTTTTTTTTACCAGTTTTCATCTTTATCAGTTACCAGCACTTCAATACTTACAGAGTGTATATATATATATATATATATATATATATATATATATATA
>NW_021604719.1:5622025-5666025 GCF_004785775.1 Grammomys surdaster
TATATATATAGTGTGTGTGTGTGTGTGTGTGTGTGTGTGTGTGTGTGTACAGAGTTACAGATGGTTATAAACTGACACCTGAGTGCTGGGAATGAAATGTAGTGTCCTCTGAAAAGAATAAGTGTTCTTAGTCACTGAGCCATTTCTCTATCCATTCTCAAACTCTTCTTTTTTCGTTTGTTTTGTTTTTTTATCAAGACTTAAGTCCTATTTCAGGTTGATTTTTAAGACTGATCGCTCAGCTGTGCCACACATTTTTGCCCCAGCAAGTTCTCCAAACACCTGCATACTTACAGTGCATTATTTCCCTGTTTATAGTAGAGTCATTCCTCTTCACAGCCCTGTATGGTGATAACACAGTGCTATAGTACAGTGCTAGGCTACAGATGGCAAGAACTGGCTCTAAGGCCAGCTCACATGCCCTGGATGGCTTCACTAAGCCTCATGCCTACAGCCTGCTCGCTTATAAAGTAGCAGCATCGGTCACTCAAAGCTCCAACACCTTCCAGCACTAACATTTTATAGGCTGCAGGAAAGAAAACATTTAGTGAGCATTTTCACCTTACAAAAAGCGGTACAAGTCGTTCACATGTTTAATCTTTTAATCCGTATAACAAACCTGTGGGATTGGTATTGTTGCACCCATTTTTAATTAATGAGCAAGTATGCTCAAAGGGATTATGCTGGCTGCCCTGTAGCACAGAACTAAATAGTTCTGGGCTTTGATCTAAATAAAAGACAGTTGATGCTTTATGCTTTCTAGAAAACCTCGCTTGATCTTTTAGTCTGGCCTGAATTCCCACCCCAATGTTATAATAGCATTTAGTTTGTTACATTGGAGTTAACCATATACAGTCTGATAGTCTTTGCTAATAATACACTTTCCTCTGGAGTAATGACCATATTTACCCTCAAATTTCTAGCATCCAAAATAGTGACTGGTTTATGGGAGGCATACTGAAGTTTTCAACCTGAACTAAGTTAGTTATATTGTTCTCTAAGTTATTGTTATTGAGATGGATATTCCATTTCTATAGGACCTGGGTATTCTATCCATCAAGTACTTTCACCATCTCCAACGTTTGACGTGATTCTTTAGGGAAATATGTGATGCCCAGTTGGCTGTTTTTTCCTTTTCTGAAGCCAGCATCTTCTCTGGGTACTTTTTATATTGGGCTGTGTCACGTTGCTGGCAAATGCCCCTCATTTTCTCCACACACTTCTTAACATGTTTCAGAGAACTTGGATATTATATTAAGTAATTTTAATACAGACGCAAGCTTGCTCTTTCTGAGAAAGAAGGCAAATTTGGCTCCCAGAATCCTCTTCTTCACTAAGCATTTCATGCCTGTGGCTATCTTTGCTGCAGCCATGGTGTTAGTGTAAAATTGTTAACTTGGAAGAAGAGACTCATCTGGGAGATGGACTTCCGGGCCTGGATGTGGGGAATTAGCTTGACTGCATTAATTGATGTGGGGGAACTTACATTAATTGTGCTTGGGAACATTCCCTGGACAGACGAACCTGGATTGCATACAGTGAAGAAAACAAGCTGAGCATTAGAATTCCTGTACCCCTGGCTCATTTTATGACAGTTGATTAATGTGACCAGATGCTTGCTGTCTTGGCTTCTCCACTGTGATGTTTCATGAATCTGTCAACTATAACACAAACTCTTTCTCCCTTAAGTTGCCTCTTCAAGTATTTTGTCACCACAGAAGTAGCCAAGATGGCTCCATCTGATGTTACACCTCCTTGCTGGCATTCTCCATGTACTTGCTTTTCTTACAGAAAAGAAACAAACCATGATGTCTGGCTTTTTGATGTAGGTCAGAGAAGGGTCCACTGGGTAATTGTAGAGGTTGTCTTCGTGGGTCAGAGCTTCAGCTGCATTTCTGTGCATATTTTTTTTCTCCACTTAGAGATGGATGCTTCATAGATAGAGAGACTGGCCTTCAAGCCAGATAAGATGACCTAGCTTTGACTGTGCACACAAGCTGAAAGATCACACTGCTGTTTTGCTGACTGCCAAACAATAAAAGCACTGTTCTGCAGATTACCTTTCTACAGAGCATTTTAAGTAGCAGTCACTGGAAAAAAAGAAATACTGATAGACTCTTATAATTTAAAGAAAATAAACTCAAAGGTATCTCAAATGCTGTCATGGAAAGGGCCTTTATTTGTCAGATTGCTGCCTGCCGAGAAGTCTTTTTCAGTTTTTTTAGGTGCATTATGAAAAAGTTAATTACATTTGTGAACAAATGCTCAACCTTTAACCAGAAGTGCTACCTCTCAAAACTCTTTTGTGGTCATTTGTTTATATTTAGTCTGAATATTAATACTTATATGGAAGTGATGTTTTCCTACAGCAGAATGTGTTGGTGACAAGGACAATCTTACCCTCCCTCACTCCTTTGTATAGACAACCACAGTCACTGGGAATCTAGAACAGTTTTCTGTCTGGAATAGGAAAGCATGGAGAACTTGACCTTACCTCCTGTGCCGGTTTAGTGTAGAAATGACTTGAACGATGAGCAATGTTGCTTTGCCAGAAACTAAGTCCTTGGTTACTGAATTTTCATAGAGTCCACAGCATAGGAGGATGCACTATTTTGTAAAGGCCTAAGAACTGAATTTAATGTAACCCCAGCCTCCTTTTAGCCATAGGCTTTGATAAGTGCGAACTCCTAGGCCTAAGCCCTTTAACCCCAGCAAAAGCATGGACAAGTGTACAATTACTATTCTAATTTCTTCTATGGCCAAACTCTATTTGCTTAATAGCAGTAGGGTCTTTGTTCACTGATATTATCAGCAACAACATGGTGGACAAGGAAGTGGAAATAGATACTGAAAAGATACATTACTAGTGATCAGATATGGTCATTTGCACTTGATAATGATTTTTATTTATTTTATTATTGTAGAATATATGTAATAATCTAGTCCCCTTTAAGACATTTGGTGCTTAATGAATAGACAACTAATACTTTGTTATTAGGTTTCTAGTTTCTAATTATTATCTGTGATAATAATAGTCCCACCAAATAATAGAAAATGTGTTCTTTAAAAAATGTCATTACAAATACAACACTTTTTGTGGTTACTCATTTGCTCTTTTAACAAGATCTTTTATTGGTTTTTGTATGACTCACTTGTGTTTTAATTAGGGTTTTTTTTCGTTTGTTTAGAAATATCAGGGGTTCAACATTGCTTAGAGCCAATAATGTGAAAGTTTATCCAAATTAAAATGAACATAGTGAAAGATAAATTTTTAAAAATTAGAGCTTTATTGAGGATATAGCTCAGTTTTTCAAGTTGATCAAAAATGCAAACCAGTGTGGTAAGGTCTATAAACAATACTATGTGTTTATACACCTGAAGGCAAGATGTCATTCTGAGCCCCCTTCCAATCATAACTTCTATCACGGACCCAACACACTCTGGAAAATAGGGTACCACTCACATGGACAATTCATTTCTTATGTTTGGACTCCTCTGTACCCTTTATATACCTGGACAACTCAAATCTCACTGTTTCAGTTGGTATCCCACTAATGTCCAGAAACACGATCACAACCCATGTATGAATCAGGGAAAGTATTTATTTTTAACTGGTCAGTCCCTGTATTGAAAGGTTTATTTTATTTCAGAAATTCTGGCAATGGCCTCTTGTGCAATCAGTTGCCTCATCCCTCAGCACTAATGGGATAGGTTTGAGACCACAGAGAGGTTGTTTATAAGAAATATTTCCTCCGTAGGTCCTTCATCAAAAGCTATCTTTCTTGTCAGGGTAATTGTCAGGGTAATTTCTTCTTAGGTCTTTCATAGAAAAGGAAATATTAAATTAATGAGAGAGAACCACCTTGCATTTAATCAGTGTTGGCTGCTTTGAAAACCTTCCTCGTGTTATTGGAAAGGAGACAGAGAGGAGGGTGAAGATAGAAGAATGTAAAGAAAGATGTTCTCCCAATTCTTTTTTTAAAAAGTACAATAAATTAATGCAGCAGTGTGGTGACCGGAAATTGCACATAACTGAGCTGAGTGATGTCTTTGCTAGTCCCACTAAACAAGGCAATCCTCGATTTCCCATGAGTCCCCTTGCCTGCTTTCTTCCAAATCAGATTCATCTTATTCCTAGAGGCCGCTGTTTATAATGAAGTGGAAACAACCTTATGAAGCTGATTACTTAAATCAAGCTCGAGTTCTTTAGGTCTCTTCCGTGATTCCCCTTTGATAGTAAATATAATCAAAACTTCAAAGGGTAGCCTAGGGAAGAGAGAAAATTATCTGAGAATGTGTTCAGTGTAAACCAGGGAAGTCATCAGACATCAGTCAATTAAGTTTGAGATACAAAACAAAGGAATCAAAATCTCTTCCTCCTGTGTCTGATTCTAAAATAAACATACATCTCTCCCTAACAAATTTAGACTGTTTGAAATGTCCAAGCTATGAAATGAGAGTTTTATTTCATAGCTCTCCTGCCTCCTGCTTTGCTATTGCCAATCTTTACAGTGATAACCCTTTTCTTAACTCCCATGTGCCTAAGTACCTCTTGTCAACAATGGTCCCTTAGAAATCTCCATGGCCCTTCTTCCACTAGTAAGGAAAATTCCACTTTTCTTCTCAGGGAGTGTCTACTTCCCTCAAGATTACTCACTGCAGATGGCTGTCCCTGGGTTCTGAGGGAAAGTGTCACATTTTTGCTCCCCTTACTCTTTAACTTAAAATCTCTTCATGTGCCCTGGCTCACGGGTAAATAAATATGTACCTACAGATGTTCTTGCCATACTCAGAACTCAGCTTTGTCTGCGGTCTATCTATTTACATGCTGAGAGGTGTAGCCTAAGGCCTCATCTGAAAACTACAGCAGTGATGCCTTACCCTTTTCTTTGTGATATTGTTATGAACATTTATAGAATCTGTAGTCCCCATCTCTTAAGGCTTATTTTTATATATAGCAGTGTTTGTGCCTGACTATGGTAGAAAGTGACCCTCAGAGTTATTTTTATTTCTATTTACTTGGGCTTTACATTTGGTACTTCAGGACTCCCCAAACAGTCTATTGCTTATTCACTTCCACATAGAATGAATATAGTTCATATGGAGTTCTTCTTCTACAGACTTTTGTGGATAGTAGTCACTGAACTAAAACACATGCATTTCACTGCCTTTCTTGATCAACATATCTACAAGTACGATCTTCTTCTGTTCCTAGTCTGAAACTATGTCTTTACTTTTTAAATAATGAGATGAGGAAACTGTGTCAAAATGTCAACCAGCACACTATTTTCTTCACTGAGAAAAGAAGAAGAAAAGAAAAAGAAGGAGTAGGAGGAGGA
Source organism: Grammomys surdaster (assembly GCF_004785775.1). Taxonomy (NCBI): domain Eukaryota; kingdom Metazoa; phylum Chordata; class Mammalia; order Rodentia; family Muridae; genus Grammomys; species Grammomys surdaster. The sequence continues at coordinate 5,627,365 of NW_021604719.1, forward strand.
TGAAGGGGAGGGGGAGAAATAAGAGGAGGAAGAGGAAGAAAAGAAGTTAAAAGCAGGGTCAGTGATGGCATGCAGTTTTAATTACAGCACTCAAGATGAAGAGTTTGGCTGCTCTCTGAGTTCAAAGCCAACCTGGTCTACAGGGCAAGTTTTAAGACAGCTAGAGATACACAGAGAAACCTTTCCTGAACCCCCAGTGCTAGCCACCAAAGCCAATCAAAGTGACTGAAAATAAAACACAACTAGTATATTCCTGCCTAATCTTGGAATGGTGTCAGAGAGCAGTAACACCCATTTCAGGGCCTGCAGTTTACATAGCAGTGTGTATACTTTGTTGTTATTATTATGGGAGATACTTTTTCATCGCTTAAAGATCCACTTGAATTTTAAAGGCATGAAAGCCAGGTTCTCTTTTCTTCACTATTCTCAGTAATGCCATGTTCCCAGGTCTATAGCTCCATAGGAATAACTGTGAGATTCATGATACTGGGGATGCCCCAGAAATTGCACACATGCTCTCCAAATAACAATCTTGTGATATGTGAAATAGGTGCCAAAAGTAAATGTTATTAGCACCATCAAATTCCACGATGGTGTGAATACATAAAAATCAAAGTGGATTTTACTGAGTTGTATCTGTTATTTATCTGTCTAATGGATTCAATCATTTTAAATAGAATTACTAAATGTTACATCTGCACTGAACACATGCAGGCTTTTTCTTCTCATTATGTGAACAATACAATCTAACAACTATTAACACAGCATATCCATTAGATATTATGGCTAATTAAGGGATGATCTGAAGTAGATCTGGTGAGGTGACTCAGCCGGTAAAGGTGCTTACGGACAAGTCTGAATGACTGAGTTTAATCCATAGAACCCACACAGTAAAGGTGGAAGGAGAGAATGCACTTCACAGAGTTGTCCTTTGACCTTCCTGTGAGGTCATAAGAATACATCCTCTCATCACATTATACACATGTGTGTACATATATAAAAATAAAAAAAACTACATGGGAGGATTACAAATTCTAGATCAGTTTATGTAGCTGAGTGGCTTAAACATTGGGGACTTGAGAATCTATTGAGTTCCTGGAATTGGTCACCTTCAGATAGCAAGGGACAACTGTCAGCACAACGGTTTATATTAATGAATTCATATATTCTTTTCCCTCTCTTTCACATATATTATCACTTACATAGTTGCGATATCTTAAAACTCAATGTGAATTTGTGATCTCAGTTTTAATTTGCAAACTACAGAAACATATGAAATTCATTATTATTGCAAACATATCATAATAAAAACAAAAAAACTGAGTTAGAATTGATTTAGTCTTAAGATAAATCTATTAACATCTAAAGTGATTAAGTAAAAAAACTAGACTTTGTGTTCTGCGGCTACATTCATGGAAGCTAAAATGTATAGATTTATCTACAGCAGTTTGAAATCTGTCTGCTCCTTGCTTTTAATATCTTACCATCTTAAACTTTTGTAACAAGATAACAACATGACAGAAATTTATATATATATATATATATATATATATATATATATATAGGCATGCATTCAGACATATAAAATTCATTATTCTGTGCTAAATAAATAAAAATGATGGGAGAATTATTCTCCAGTTTACTTTACTGTAAAGCATGAAAGCCTAGTAATGTATTATGCATAAAAGTGCATTATTATGGGCTGTTATTAAATTTATCACTTAAGTAAGCCCAAGTCTTTGCTGTAGTAAGTCAGACCAGTAATTCTGCTTTTGGATGTTTGGATGTGCTGTTTGAAGGAGATGAAATGGATTTTTTTTTTTTTGGTCTGATGTTTTCGTCTGCATGTTTACTTCTCTCTGTTCTGGCATTGTGTAAGTCATATTAAGAGCACTGTCAGAGTAAGATCCTGGAGACTAATTTGGGTTGCTAGCAGAAGTCATTTTGTATAATTCTCAAATTATCTAATATTTGAACTGAAAATACCATGTCAAGTCTCTGGATACAAGTGACCTACTTTCTCTACCATTGGTGTTGTGCAGTGTTTCTAACACAGCTAGCATGGATGACTGATTCAAAAGGAAAAGTCACAGAGCTTCTTGGTTAGATGTAAGTGAAGAATTCTCCTGTCCCCACCCTCATTCTTACAGCTTTAGATTATACACCTGTCAGCTTGAGAGTGCCCAGTGCAGACCTCTGAAACATTCATGCCAGGATAGAAGAGTACAAAAGCCACTATTTCTTTCTTTAAAGTCCATTCATGTCAGATACCTCCATGAGTGTGCCTGATCACAAAAGCCAAGGAACACTGGGCCTGGCTGTACTTGGATGTGACATAACTCTCATTCTTTAGCCCTCTTGTTCATCTGCATGCTGATGTCTGCAGATACCATTTCCTTTCTCACTCCTTCCTGAATCACTGCCCAGTTATTATTCTTTTTTCTTAGCTACTGCATCTGGTTATTTCCTTCCAAACATTATTAGGGTATTCTATTTTATTTGCTCATTATGTGTCCCTTTCTGGATGTACTGGCTGGTTTTGTGTGTCAGCTTGACACAAACTGGAGTTATCACAGAAAAAGGAGCCTCCCTTGAGGAAAGACCTCTATGAGATGCAGTTGTAAGGCGTTTTCTCAATTAATGATCAAGGGTAGCAGGGCCCATTTGGGTAGTGCCATCCCTGGACTGGTAGTCTTAGGTTCTATAAGAAAGCAAGCTGAGAAAGACAATAACATTCTTTCATCTTATCAGTTCCTGCTTCCTGACCTGCTTGAATTTCAGTCCTGACTTCCTTTGGTGATGAACAGCAATGTGGAAGTGCAACCTGAATAAATCCTTTCCTCCCCAATTTGCTTCTTGGTCATGATGTTTGTGCAGGAATAGAAACCCTAACTAAGACACTGGGTAATGTAAACTTGATGAGGTCAGGGAATATATATGTCCTTGTGTTAAAGCTTAGAGACTATCTTGATGCTTGGCATACATTATATGTTAGCTGATAACCTTGAGAGACTGCAGAGTCAATGAGTACTTTCTGCATACAAGAGATTGCTCTTCTGGTGCTCGGTATTTTCGGAAGAGTTTAAGATGACTTAACACGGCTGAAGAAAAATGGCAAGTGTTTTGACAATCCTTTTTATTATCTGCATCAGTAGTAGGATCTTCATCTTTTTGTGGTCTCAATAGGTAATACTGACCTAGAAATTAGCTTCAGGCATGTCTCTGAATTCCTCAAGGCCACATGCTTAGTTATTTGGTGTTGATGATGGAGTCATTTATTATGGAACACATTCTTTCTCCTCTAAACCATGACATTTCTAAAGCCATTTTTTACATCTTCTGGCAATTATAATTTACTGAAAAATTTGAATATAAGACTTATTCAAAAGTTTTGGGCAAATCATAAGGCGGAGGTTTTATGTGCATTGTATGAAAATGAAACGTCTCTTTAATGTTTGTCTATTGCCATCTTAGTGATTGCAAATATTTAAAGATCATACAGGAAGGAGCAATCTAATCAAGAAATGTAAAAACTATAATTTTGTGATTTCAGATAAAAATTTTACTGATTTTTGTCACATTATTTCAGGAAACACTATTGGTATCAAATGTTTAGGGGGAAGCAAATCACCACATGTTCTCAGTTATTTCTAAAGATTATTTAGCACCCTTAACTAAGTGACCTCAAATGAGATTTGGCATTTTGTTTTATCTGACTTTCTTCACAGTCTTACTTTGTAAAAGGGAATAAGAGAAGCTTAGAGCTTCGAAAACTACAGAATAGTTCAAGATGAAATCCAGGTTCCATCAAAGTAGACTTTCAGGGCAGTGTAAGGTGGGACAGTGAGTACCAGCATCACTAACCTATCAGAAGGTACAGAAACATAATAGTCAAATGTTTATGATACTTTCCACATTGGGCTGAAGATTTAATTCAATTACAAGATGCTCCATGTGTACATGGAAAAGTGAGAAATTAACTAAGATGTGTGCATAATTCTAAGGACTGAGAATTTGTAAAGTTGTAAAGCATTTTTTAAAAGGAATAATTGAGGATAAAAGTTGAAAAGTAATATTTCTTTAATTCAAGATCATAAAGTCATGGTTATCAAAGAGTTGTGTCAATATGATATAATAATAAAGGATGTCCCAGATAAATGAAATAGAATATAGAATTCAGAGAGGGGCCTACATTCAGCAAGTAAGTTTTTAATGAATGCAACAGAGAAAAAAACCAAGAGTGCAAGAAAAGTCCTTTTCACAAAGGACACTGGTCCAACTAGCCAAAAATAAAGGAGTTTCAGCCCTTCCTGGTCACTACACAGAATAATTTGGTATGAATTATGAGTCTAAAACAAAAGATGACAATCATAGAAAAATATATAATTGCATAAAATTATATTAAAAAGGTACAAATCATAGAAAAATATAGAGAAATATCTTTTTAAATTTTGCATGGACAATGTTTCTTAGAGCAAATAGTAACAAATCTAAGACAAAAACATTGGTGTGTTGAAATCCAATAAAATATAAATGTTTTACCCATTCAAATACATAATTCAGAAAATGAATTGGCCACCTACAAACCTAAAGAATATATTTGTAGAACATACTGTTCTGAAAATTATTGGTGTTCTGGGCACTAACATACCTAAAATTCGCAAGAAAAGGACAACTGACTCAAAAAATAAACAAAATAAAATATTTGAATATTTACATTACCAAGAAATGGGTCCAGATATTTAAAATTACGTGAAAAGATCAATCTTTATTAATCTTCAGGGATATTTGCAAACTCAAACCATAATGAAAACAATTAAAATTAAAAAGGCTGATTTTTTTGGACAATATTGGACAAAATTGGGAGAAAATGGTATTTCATGTGTTATTGTTGAGTGTAACATGACAGTAAAGCTTTGTAAAATGGCCTGACAGCATTTTCTTACCTAAAATATATCACCTTGAGTAGTTTCCCCAGAGAATGAAAGCTTATCTCCACAAAACAATTGCTCTTGGGATATTTGAGCAACGTTATTCAAAACAACCAGAAATTGTTAACAGCCCAATGGCTCTTCATAGGGGCTTGACAGGCAAGCCTGGCTTATTCATACAAGAAGACATGGATCAGCAATCGAGAAGAGTACATTATTGATAGAGAGGGGAAAAGTGTCTGAATCTCAAACTTATTGTGATGAGAGAAAGCCTAACATAAAATAGGCATGTTACATGGTTTCATTTGTGTGGAGCTTTGTCAGACACCATGGCTGTCACAGTGAGGATAGAGTCGGAGCTGTGACTGCTTCTTCCAGGAGCACGGAGCGCAAGAATGAGGTCATCTAGGACTTAGACTCTAGGAGAAATTGTGAGGAAATCTTTTCAGGTGACAGTAACATTCTATTTTGAAAGAAATCATGTTACCCATGTATACTCATTCATCAAAGCTAAAGAAATAATCAGTATAATTATCAGCATACAATGGAGGACCTCATGTGAAACAAATGATCTTACTGAAATATATAAAGTTATATTTTCAGAAGAATAGCTTGCCATAGCACTCATGCTTCTAGCTGGGCTCCATGGACCAGTAGGTGGGCCTCAGTGCATCTGTGTGTCCTTTGGTACTCTCACATTTTATAAAGGAGAATCCAGAATGTTTAGTTATTCAGGGAAGCTCTTATCTCTCTGGCCTCTCAAACAAATGTTAAGAAACCCAAGTGTAAAATTCACCTGTAAATAAATAAAATGCGTTGTGAATTAATTATAACCATAAAACAATTTTTTACTTTGAAATTTATTAAAATTGTTTTCTCTACATGTTTTAGGATTTTAATTGTAATGATTTACAAACCAATAGTTGATGAGGACCCATTATAATACATTCCCTGATATAAATTATAACAGCCACGGTATGTGTACACATACCTGGGAATGTGCTTCATGCTTTTTGTGTTAAGAATCATTAAAACTTCAGTTAGTATTTTGCAAAAAATTTATAGAAAGGATTTCCAAGAACTAATAACTGTTTAACAATGGGATACTTCTGATTGAAGAATATTTCTGATCACTCTTTATTAAGCTTACACGCTTGTATCTTACAGCTTGTATCTCCTAGTATAGGTTGGTGCCCATTTATACAGTAGGAACAGCTCCACTTAGAATTTGAGGATAGGGCATTTTGGTTTCACAATGCAGGTGGCGTGTTTCAGTTAAAGCAAAACATACAACTAGAAATGAGGAAGCTTAATGACTAACGAAATAATTATTCTCCCTGCATTTTATGAAATAGTACTCTTAAAATTTCAAAGAAATGAATCTATATCTGAAGTAGGCAAGAAAAAAATGTATCTATGTCCATTACTGAAAATGGTTACAAGTTTGAAGTATTTTATCCTAGAAAATTATGTGTAATCAGATATGGTCAATGTCCAAATATGCATTGCCTTTTTGTCTGGCTTTGGGTACTCACTCCCCATAGTATCTAGATCTTTTTGATGCTAATCACGTGTTCTACAGTAAAGATACATGGCCAGCTCTATATTGCTTTTCATAAAGGGCAAAATCAGGGAGATTTCATATCCCATTTCCTATTGCATTAAAACTATGGCCATGACTTTCAGGGGAGTACCATATTTGATTTTAATAATAATACAATTTTAAAGGTCAGCTTTAGCTGTGGCCACAAAATGTTGTGAAACAAATCAGGGATTGATTGAGTTCAATTCTCATTTGATTTTTTTTAAAGAAATAGTTTTAAAATTATGCCAAAACACATCATTTGTTATACTTTTCCCCCAAATTTTTATGAAACTCCAGTTGCCTTTGTAGAACTGACCATGTATAGTACACGGGTGAGTCTTAGCTCACTGCCACCTGCAGAGGAATAGTTGAGTACAATTCAAGCACAGAATTCTCTAGAGAGGGAAGGACAAGTCCACAGGAAGTGAGCATGCACATTGGGCCCCGAGTTTTCAAAAGTGTCAGCACTCCTGGTCCTTTGTCTTTCAAGATGCTTTTAAAAAATCGAATTATTCAATTAAAAGCATTAAAAGTATTTGCTTATAACAGCAACTACTGCTATTATCTTTTCTAACCTTTCATGTGAGGTTACATGACTTATTTCTATATGACTTACTGCTACCTTCCCAGAATTGAAAGACATCTACGGTCTTTGTAAGAGTTTCAGTGCACAGAAACGTGTTAAAAAAAAAACAGTATCTACATCTCAGATGTCATCCTCCTACCCCATTACCCCCCTCCCGCCCAGGAACCCCCCTATTCCATCCCCCCTCCTCCTGTCTCCATGAGAACGCTCCCCTACCCATTCACCCACTCCCACCTCCCCACCCTCGAATTCCCCCACACATGGCGTCCAGCCTTCATGGGACCAAGGATTTCTTCTCCCACCCATACCTGACAGGACCATCCTCCCTTGCATACACAGCTGGAGCTGTGGGTCCCTCTCCAAGTGCTCCCAGGCCAGTGGTTTAGATCCTGGGGGCTCTGGTTGGTTGGCATCACCACTCTCTTCATGGGGTCGCAAACCCTTTCAACTCCTTCAGTCTTCACTCCAACTCCTCCATTGGGAACCCCATGACATCTGAGATGTAGACGGAATATCCAATAAAAAAAATTAAAAAAGAAGAAAAAAAGAAAAAAAAACAGTATCAAAAATATGGACCAACGAGACATAGGAAACCATTTGTACACAGTATACACAGTGGTGAGTGATAACAGCTGACAGGTACCACTCCTGCTTCCCATGTCAATGGTAATTCTGATTCAGCCTAAGCAGCACATAGGTTTGGGGCTGTGTGAAATTAGTCAACATCACTCATCACAGGAAAACTGCATTGTTGTCTCTTTAACAGGTATGGGAATATCATAGCAACAGCTTGGGCTGGCAACCAGAACTCTATGGACATCAGTAGTCATCAGCAGGGGATAGTTTATTTCTGAATGCAGTTGTTTATTTTGTATTTTTAGTCGTGTCACAGTACATTTTCAACGTTCCCTAAAGAAGACAGCTGAGATTCTTATAGAGTTTTGGCCGTTTTTAAACCTCTCTTTTTAATTTTAGATTAATAGACAATTTTAGAGTCTACACAGGGCACTTTGAAGGGATCTATGGTATGTGTACACTTGGCAGTCAAGTTATGGGGAAAAAAGTGAACATTGCTTGATCACACTCTACTTCTGCTATGAAACTTACAACTTGTTAGTAATCCAATTATCCGTCCAAAATTTGTCATGCTCATTGGCTGTTTCCTCTAACCCATCTAACTGGAGATATTTTAATGTAATTTGCTTTTATGTTTTTTTTTCTAGATATAAGAAAACACTATCCAGATTCCATCTAGAAAATAAAAAGTCTAACTGTGCCCTACCCCTCCATTCCCACTTATTTTCATCCTTCTAAATGTGTCATGGAATGGACTGGGGCAATATCTTAGCTTCTGTTTGTGGTCCACACTTATTTGGGTAATCACTTTGTTCTTACTGACATGGTATTATCATGTTTATATCTTTAAAAGACTAGAGATTTACTGTCAGGATGGAAACTAGTTTAGATAATTTAAATGGCAGAAAAATTTGCAGTTACTATTTTAATGAAGGCAAAAGAGATTGAAAGTGACTTTGGGGAAGACTTGAATTAGACTTCATAGCAGTTGTTGATTCATTAGAGGAGTAGGGAAGACAGGAGAGTAAAGGACAGCACTTGGCTTTCTCTACTTAATGTCTTTCTAGTTCTCAAGATTGGGGATACAGGTGGCTTGAAGTGTAGTTGAGAAATAGAGTTCTAGTATGTCAGAGGTTTCATGATCATGTGAAACATACATAATTTCTTTAAAAGTGGAGTTTGATTTTCTAAAGAGATTTGTTCAAAAAAACATTACTAAAAAATACAAGGAACTTTTTGATGAACACTTCAAGGTTGGGTTATTGTATTTCATGTATGTATATATATATGTGTGTGTGTGTGTGTGTGTGTGTGTGTGTGTAAATATATTCCATATATATGTGTATATATATGAAAGATATGAATGTATAGTCTATTATTTCATTTTCTTTTTTAACTTTTTTACCAACAGACATACATCCTGAAGGATGTGGAAAATAAAGGATAAGGAGGGTGGGGTTTGGACAGAAACCAGGTTTCTCCCAGGTTATGAGAGGAGAGCCATCAACTCTCTAATATCTGTTCTGTCAAATATTTACAGCACAGCTTTGAATAATTTGACATTTCTAGGGCTGTTTTATCTGTAAATCCATGTTGTGCTGTTACTCTCTAAATTCTTCTAGCAGTATTTTCTGATTACAGGAGGGAGGAAAGTGCAGGCTAAATGGGAAAGGCTAATCAAATAGAAGACAGGCCAAGAACCCCTGAGCTCACACTCCATCATGTGCTTCTCACAGCTTCAATGGAAGAACCAAAAGACAGACTAAAATCATAATTTTGAATCACAAACGGGTTGAGGATGACAGGCACCTGGAGTCGGGGTGATTGGGATGATAGGACTGGAGACAAAAGTTGAGAGCAGGGCAGGCAGTAATTGCCTGGTTTATTATTTTGCTTACATAAAGAAGCTTGAGAATTCTTGCAGTGATTCAGTCCCTTGAGGTGACAGAGGTAACCTTGTAGATGGAAAGAAAATGCCTTCATTTTCTACTCTTTACAATACAACCCTGTTCCAAGTCACATTTTTTTCAAGTGACTTTTACAAGAGCTTAATTCTATTTTAGTGAAGATTTTAAAAAAGAACATACTCCTATATTTTGGGTGTGAGGAGAAAGAATAGCTAGAACAAAGGTAGCTTAAGTGAGCTAGAAGTGTTCTTAGCTTTTGAGTCCATTGTGGAATGTAGTTGGCACACCAGCTGTGGTCCATCTTCCTTCCCTAAGAATGAACAATACTCCCAGGGCACGCCCTCTCTCACATTGCCCCACCCATCCCCACTCCTCCGGATAGAATTTAGTTGCAGACAGCTAGCTCAAATAGTAGTTGACCTATGTGGTGTTTATAGTAGCCATCACTTGCTTGCTAAAATGTCTAGATTCTATTAATAAAAGTAAAAAGAAGATAAAGATAGTAGGGACAACTGTCAGTTTCTGTCATGAGTCAAATCCCAGGCCTCCAAAATATTCATGGAGGCTTTTGGCTGGGTGTTTTACTGGAGCCACTGTGCACGTACGTCTTACCAATTAAGCATAATTCTTAGTTTGGACTCTTTTAAATATCATTTTTCCTAAGGATATAATTTTTAAGTCAAAATAAGCAATTAAATTTAAAGAAAACAACTAAAGAAAAAGTCTACTCTTTATAAGGCAGAAATAGCTATCGTTATTTGTTAAAATATTTAAAAAAATTGGTTTACAGTATTAGAGTTTAAAGCAGTCAATTCTGTGTTTAACTTTTGGAGTTCAGGTTTTGTAAATCCTAATTCTTCCCACAGAAAGCATTGACTTGCATTCTATCTACCATCATCAAGCTCTCTCTTCCCCCCAAAAAATCTTAGGAACTAAATATCAATAGCTTCTAAGTTAAGACGTTATTAATTTCCTAGATGATAGGCACACTTCCTACAGTAACCGAAAGAGACAATGGCTCTCCCACACACTAGCTGTGCTTATTCTTGCTTAATTGTCCTGTGACTCACACCCATAAATACATATGAAAGGTTTATGAAAAATGACTATGACATGGCTCTTCCGGTTGTTGTCCTGCTGTTGTTAACGTAATACCAAATGCCATAACTTTAAGCAATAAAGGTGTTTTATCTGCCCATGTTGCTGAATTGCCTTCAATATACATTTTTGATATTAAAATTCATTTTCTATGAAATTACTTTTCTTTAATGGGCCTTGGTTGAGAGGTTTGGATGTGGATCGTTTTATGTCTAGTTGTGTTCCATCTGAGTTTGTGAGAAGCTTCTTCAGCCCAGCATTTCAAGTGTCCCCTGCATTTTTACAGCCTGTGATGCAGTGCTGGCTGTGAAGGTGTTTAGAAGAGATTTATCTTGATTTTCTGTGTTACTGCCTTGATACTGGAATATTGGATGCTTGAAGTCGGAATACTGGACACTTGAAACCTTAACCTGCAAGAAGTCAAGGAAGTTAAAGAAAGAGCTAATAAAATAAATAAGATACATGTGACAAGATCCCAGGAAGAGTCTCTAGATTTTAGGCTTGGAGAGGACCATTTTCTGGCAATTGTCTTGTTATTGGCTTTTCGTCCTGCTACTTTATCGGGAAACTTGATAACATATCAAGATGGCCAAACTCCCTTCTCTTTGAACTAATACAGAGACCTCATTCTGGAAGATGATCTTCGTTTGATTGCCATCTTCTCCCTAGGATTTTCCCAGCATGCTGTGGCTCTAATCCTAAATAAGTGTGCTGCCCTGTTCAGCGTCAGCTTGTATTATAGCTATTGTAATGGCACAATCTTCCTTACTCTATAAAAATTCTAAACCCATGTCAGAAAGATAGAATGTGTAGCATAAGAAAAAGACATTTGTTCCCCTAAGCTATTGAAAGACACTCGAAGGGGTAATTCACAGGACTCCTAAAATGTTGATAGAAAAAGTGATAGCAAGCTTTGCTGCATTCTCTCAGTACCTGGTTTCAAATGGATTTCCCTGATTCGAGCTAATTGCATGGGAACAAAGAATGAGCCAGGCAACAAGGAGAAAAAAAAAATCTTATCAGTTGTTGTAGGCACTCTAAGCAAGGAAATGCAATTTCCTGATTGACAGGAAAGAGCTGGTGTAAATCTAGGTGGTGTATTATATATCCCCGCCAAGGAAATGTGTTTTAGCAATCTAACTGTGATAGCTTGATCATGACTCCAGTACAGTGTCACTGACTCAGAAGGCTCTCTTTGTTCAGGAAGTCAAGAAGCTTCCAGAAAGTTAAACTTGCTTCAAATAGTATGCACTTTCTTGTTGAAAATATTTGAGATAGTAGCTGTTTTTCTGGATGCTATCTTAACAGAAGGGAGTGTGCTGGGTGGGAGAAAAATGATAAACCCCAGTCACCACTGAGTTAAGAAAAACCACTGATCTAGGCTCCAAAAAAAAAAAAAAAATTTTCCAGAATGTTGAATTCATTGCTGAGGAGGCTGTAATGTGTGATGGATGAGGGGCTCTCAGCCATTGTGACTGAAGGTCTAGGTGGCTGGTTGTTTTCTCCCCTGTGTTACAGTTGAAAATACACCTCTCTAAACGTCATTTTCTGTTTGTTTCAATTGTTTCTACCAGTCTCTGAAGTGTATTGTGACGATTAAATGAAACAATCCCAGTGAGATCCCTCATGGTAGGCCTAAGGAAATGCTGCCTAGTTACCAAGCACACTTCTCAAACCATGGCATGTGTGTGGTTGCTGCAGTTGATTTTTTATAATTGGCATAATCAGTTATACAACAAACATAATTGGCTATTTGAAATGCAAAGATGCTTGCTTCTAGGGAGAAAGTGGAGATTTTTATTTTGGAAAAGTTGAAGGCGTGCGATTGCCAAGCATGATCTGATGTATCCAGATTACTTTATGAAGAAGTCATGGGAATGTTATTGTTGCACACAAAACACGCTGGGCATCAAAACATCTCCATCCATTTGGTCAATGGTGAGAATGCTGAAAAATCACCATGCCTTCTTAGACTGTCTGTAACGTATATATAATGTATTCATTTCAAATAGTATATTTTTGGCCTTGCTCTAAAACATATATGAATTTGATTACTTACTACCCATAATGTATATATCAATGTTTCTGTGTTACTAAAAATGACCTTAAACATATCCTAAGCTGCTAAATTCAATTCCATTAGCTTCTCTATTTTAACATGTTAGTAGGTAAATACAGTTCTTTACAGTGGCTTCCAATTTCTAGAATTTTAACAAAGTGCACAGTTAATGCCATCACCATTTCTTGTTCATCTTGCTTATTTATATTTCATTCCTTTTGTTGTTGGGTATCTTTTTTTTTTCATCCTGTCTATGTAATCTTGAGAGAGAGAGAGAGAGAGAGAGAGAGACAGAGAGACAGAGAGACAGAGAGACAGAGAGAGACAGAGACAGAGAGAGAGGCAGAGAGAGAGAGAGAATAATGATTGATACATGTGTATGTTTTATTTTCATTAACAATATTGCACTACAAATCTCATTCTTTCACCAATTTCTTTTTGATTTACTGTTATGTTTATATTCTTATTCATAAGTAAAGCTCCTTCACTTTTTTTTTAACTGACTTATGGAATGTCGTATTGAATCCACCAACCGCTTCTCAATTCGTTTCGCAGTTACTGTAGCAAATACCTGAGAAAATCAGCTGCTGATAAAAGGGAAGGTTTATTTTGTCTCAAGGTTTGTGAGATTTCAGTTCATAGCTGGTATCGGTGCTTATGGTCCTGTGACAACATAGCACATTATATGGCAGGAAGGCTTGATGGAAGGAGTTTTTTCCTTTTGATATGGGAGGCAGAAAGAGGAAGAGAAGATGATACAGTCTCAAGATCCTTCACAAGGGCATGCTTCCAGCAACTTGAAAACTTCCCACTAGCTCCCACTATTTACTTCTATCACATTCCATTTGGGATGAGGTGCGGATTCAGTCCTTGTTACCTAGGCTATTGGGTGTTCACTGTGAAAAGCATAGCAGCCCATATTCACCATAACCCAGAAGCAAAAGCATGGATACGTGTGTCCTTACAGCACTGAGATCTCTCCCTCTCTCTCTCTCTCTCTCCCTCTCTCTCCCTGTATTCAGAGGGAGAATGGGAGAACAGGGAGTAGAGAAAAACATAGTTGCACTATGTTTCATTAAGCTGTTTCTCAGTGCAGTTTTACCAGTTTGGCCTTCAACAAAATACAGAAATTGTTGGTTTGCGTTTCTGCCTTGCCTCTGGGATGCCTGGTCACCAACTGCAGAATAGTAGTTTAGTATAGGAGTTCCAGTCTGTGTTCTGGGAGAGAAACAGCAAGATCTGGTATGGGTGCTATGGTTCTCCTACTCCTGTGTACCCAGAGTGTTGTGGTTTGGTCTAATGCTTGTATTATGTTAATTGGGCTCCCAAAATTGCATGAGAATCTGTATGTAAGAGGGCAAGGATCTCTACACTCAGTTAGTAAATAAAGTTGTAGGCAGCCAATTGCTGGGCAGGGAGAGAGAGGCGGGACTTTTAGGATCCTGGGCAAGGGACTGAGGGAGGAAGGAGATAGCCACTATGCCAGTAGCTGCCACATCTGAGATGTACAGGACAGAGAGACGGCCAACATGTAAGGTCTGGGCATGGCCCAGGAAAGCTGCAGGTCTGGGTTGGGGCAGCAAGATGAAATATAGGTTTTAATAAGTGAAGAGTTGGAATTATTGGAAAGTACATCAGCCACGTGGAGAATAGGAAGTAGCCCAGATATTGAGCTGTTTAAGTCATATTAAAATATAAATGTGTGTGTGTGTGTGTGTGTGTGTGTGTGTCTTTAATTCAAGAACCCAGAACATTGGGGCAGGTAGGGAGAAATGTTGCATCTCCCAGCCAATTTGAGTAGAGTTGATTGGGTCCAATAAGAGACTGTGAGGAATTAGGAACAGAGGTTCTCCAGTGTGCACTGAGCATGGGACAGGGTGGAATCTGGCTTAGTTCCTAGGGAGTGGAAAATGTGTGGAGAGGCTGAAAGAGGGGCCTTCTACTGGGAGATCTATGACAAAGAGTACCCTCATGGAGATCCATGATAAAGAAGATGGTCCTTGTTTGTCCAACCTGTTTTATTCATGGTGGATGAGAATGCATACATCTTACTCAGAGTGAACCAGAGAGTAAATACTTTTTGCAGGAAGAGATACCCAGTAAGGGAAGGTCATTGGCCAAACACTTGGGGCCTATCTAGATACCTCATTAGCATGGAAAACTCTAGTTTTTTATGCTATATGACTGGTTGTCATGGTCTTCTTAGTGGTATGTTATGGTCACATGTTCTAGGACAGGTAGTCTGGCCTGGAGCTAATTGTAACCTACCATTTTCCATTATGAATCTGATTTGACCTTACCAGTTCTGCCTAGTGACACCCTTCTACTTGTCCCACAAGAAATCTTCATTAAAACCCCTTTTACATTTAAAGTTCCTTTACTTTTTATTTTGAGTAACTGATGGGACACAGGAAGGTATGGTCAGTTTATTTTACAATTCTGTTAGAAAAAAACAGACATAGCTGTTACTATATTACTATAAGCTGTTACTTTATTACTTTTGTGGTTCCTGGCAACATGGACACATGATATTAGAAATATTATCAGAATGAAAAACCATTAACATTGAATCTGAGATACAGTGAACCAAAAAGTACTTTTAAAAAATTTATCTTCAAAAATTGCAAGCTTCGATATAATGACAATAAAGAGAATTTTTAAGACAATTGAACCAAATAAAGGAGGATGTCTCTGTAACTTTGTAAGCAGTTCCATAAATCGTGTTGTCTTAAGCAAAGGCAAACCATTTTGTGAATTCACTGGGTACTTTGAGGGGAAAAATGCATGTCCTTTTACTCAATTATTACCAACATAATTAATGCTGTTTTGCTTTTATGTGCGGCTATAATTGCATTGTTACCTGAGTAAAATTTTAGTTTGTATTCATTTGCATTGGAGATTCGGAATCTCAGATTTCCAAAGGGAATTACAAATGACATCAAAGTAGGGCGTGTGGCTTAAGTGAAAATACGGGAGCTTCCAGCTCCTCTTGTGCATTCTATGGCTTTTCATCTCATCTCCATGAAGTGTTACAGATATCTCACCATTGTTCTGTGTCCTTGCCAACTTCTTCTGAACATGTAGAATCCATCTCTCTCCACACCATGGGGCTAAAACTACCATCAAACCAGGTCAGTTCACTACTAAGCATAAAAATGTTTCTAAGGTCTTCTATTTTTAAAATCTTTTACATTTTTTATTTTAAGATTAATAATGTCTTCCATTTTAAAATATATCTCATCTAAGTTTTTGGTTCTTTCTTATTGAGGCTTTTCTTTTTTCATGCCACCTGTCCATTTAGTTTGCTTGTCCCACTCAGTATTACTGTAGTGTCCCATTTCTTTTATTTTCAAACATTTATAAATACTCAAGGAAGAGGTTTATGGTTATCAGCTTCGTAAAGTCTACAGGCCTAAGGGGCCACTGGGCCCCACAGCTTTGGCGGTTGTTATAGGTTGGATGTGGTTTTGACTTTGTACAAGTTCATGTTTTGGAAACTTGGTTCATGGTGAGGTAGTGTTAGAAACTGTGGAACCTTTGTGAGACTGGGTCTAGTGGAATGTCATTAGGTCAATTAGAATATGTCCTTAGAAAGATTCAATTGAGGGAAAATGGGGAAAGGGGATGACATCTGTATTATAAATAAATAAAATATCAAAAAAAGATTCAAGACCCTTACCATACATGTTACTTTTTTTTTAAATAAAGGGATCTCTGGCGTCTTCCATTTTCTATCATCCATCATCCTTCCTCAGTGTCTCAGTCACTTGTAGTTTTTGACTTTCAAACTAGAGGTAAACCAATAGCTTTCATTTTATAAAGTTATCCAGCTTTAGGAATTTTGTTCCACTGCCAATTCCTGAAACAAACTTCATGCCTCATCTTCTGTCTTTAGGAATAATGTAACAGCAAAACAGAGTTCTAGAATCTAAAGTGGCAGCTTCTTTTTTATAAAAACAACCCAAACTATCTCATTCTTTTCTCTGAGCTGTCTTAAGTAAGGAAATAGAATACCGTAATTAAATTATTTTCCACAATGCATCTCCTTAATAACCTGAAGAATCAAAATTTCAGTTGAGACAGAAATGGCACCTGTGTCAATGCAAAGGCACTCTAACTGACTCTTCTTATTTTGGGGCTCTGTATTTGCAAATTCCTTTTCTAAAAGTTATGTGTAGCCCCAAAGTCACTTTCCTGTTGGAGTCACTCATGGTCACACACAGAATGAGGACAAGTTGAGTTGCCTCACACATTTCTACAGATCATACAAGGCAGCAATCTCTTACTTTGAATTTCATATTATAACTAAGTGTTCTTTGTGATCTGCTTACTGCCACAGTTTTTGTGTTTTTCTTGGCAATTTCAGTGCATAAAATGGCCTTTATATACAATGTTGAAGTGCTATCTAGTGGTCCTAAGCTCATGAAGACCATGAGCTATCTTGTGGAGGAAATTACATGTGTTAGATAAGTTCTGGCAAGTGGCAAATTAGGATATTACTGGCTGTAAGTAAATATAAATGCCTATAAGTTGGGAAACCACAAAAAGCAGGGTAGGCCCACAGGGATGACTGTGTTTGCTTCTGTAATTAACAACCTGAATTCAGTCCCTGGAACCCACGTGGTAGATGTAGAAGACTCCCAAAAGTTATCTTCTGACCTCCACACATGTATCACTGTATCTCTTGTCCATACCCCCATCAAGCAATCTAAATGAACAAGCAATAAATAAATGCTGAATATCAAAACAAACAAACAAAAACCTAATGGGGTTATATGTTGATCTGTTGACAGATATGTTGTAAGCCAGGAGAAGAAGGAAACTAATCTTGCATTTCTCAGAAACAAGGATTCAGTATAAAGTAGGTAACTTTATAGAATGCAGTTACTACAGATAGCAAGAATTGATTATATCCTCTAATGTATGACAAATACTTCATACATACGGAAAGAGGTTTAGCTCCACTTCTCCCATTAGTAAAAGGTATCATTTGAACCAAGAGAGTAGGAAATTGTAGGCATACCTCTTTTAAAGTGTGTGTGTGTGTGTGTGTGTGTGTGTGTGTGTGTGTGATGTTTATATGAGAGCAAGGATACTTTTGCCGCAGTGTACAAGTGAGGGGAGAGAGTAGCTTTCTAGGTGTGATTCTCAACTTCCACCTTTGTATTGAGGCTGGGTGGTTCTTGTTTATACACTGTGTGCTATGTGTTCCAGGCCAGTTGGTCCATGAACTTCTTGGAAGTTCTCTCGTTTCTGCGTCTCCTTTCACTGAAGGCATGCTCGAATCACTTATACATCTCAAACTTCATCCAGCTTTTTGTTTGATTTCCCAGTTGAACTCAGGTTGAGTGACAAACACTTTCACCCACTGAGACATCTCCCCATCTCTCTACCTCAGTTCGTGAGATAAGGTTTCTCATTAGCTTACACAACTCACCAATTAGCCTAGTCTGGCTGGCCAGTGAGCCCCCAGGGAAGCTTCTATCTTTGTCTCTGTCACAGTCGTTAGGTTACACTTGTCTACCTCCACACTCATTTTTTTAAATTCAGGTTCTGAGGGATTGAACTTAAGTCATGATGCTTGCACAGGAGGTTCTTTACCTATTGAAGTATTTTTCCAGCCCAGTCACCACTGTTTTAGCAGTCAAATGCAATGGTGACAACTGAGAAAATGGGTAATGCACTAAATAATGTGTAATCTATGATAGTCCAAGAACGTTACTGGAATTAACAAGAGAAAATAAGGGGGCAATGGGAGCCTGGAGAAAGAATGGGGAGTAGGAGAAGGAGGTTATAGCGGAGGAGATGTGAGCCAGTATGGATGGGTGCATGACTACAGGTCTATTAAACTTTAGAGCCTTGAACAGTCAGACTTAATCAAACATGTTCTTGCCTCCACGATGTTTTACCTTCCAAGGAGCCCCCAGCAATGGAGCAAAGATGAGCATAGACGTAAGTCTATGTCATGACGAGCCTACTATACCTATCCTCCTTTGAAGTTGTTCTCTCAGACACTTTCTATTGTAACTCACTAATAAAATGCTTTAGTTCAGATTCTGTTTCCAACCTTAATATATGCTGACCTTTCCAACAATATGCCAGGAGAAGAGAAGCCTTGAACAGAAGGATCATGGGGTGGGGAGAGATAGTGGTGGTGGTGGCGGTGGCAGTGGCGGTGGTGGTGGTGGAACTTGAAATAGGTGTATAGGGGCTAAAGCATGGGTGTCTGGATTGTCTCTTGTCCTCATAGGAAGAGAAAAGACCCATGAATAAGGACAAGAGAAGGTACATTTAAGGGAGAATGAAGGAGTTAACTCAGCTTGTAAAGCCCCCTGGAACAGTAGCTAGTTGGCACATGGAATATTTTTTCTTATGCTTTCTTTCCTGAACAACACCAGGGACATTGGACCAGGAGCTTCAGGCCACTGAGAGCTTTCTGTGGGCCTGGAGGAAAAGGAGTTAATTTTATATGTGGTCATATTTGCTTGCTAAGAACAGAAGAGTCTTGGCTCTCCTCCTGCCCAATCCTCCCCCACTCTCTTTCAATCCAACCCTTATCCTATTATATGATTTTGACAATGGAAGCATTGGAGTGGGAAACGGGCCTGTGTAAGGGTGGTCTCCTTTCATTGCTACAGCACTGTACCCTTGAACCTAAATGGTTTCTATTAAGTTTAACTTGTGGTGCCGGCACCATCTGACAAAAAGGGCCATTGTGATTGTTCAGGTGTGTGAGACTCTCACTTACAGAGAGATTGGCATAACAACTTTTTCAGTAATAATTAGTTTTCATACAATGGAATGAATGAAGAAAATAATACTTTGTGTTCTCTGAATTCTAACATAATGTTGAGAATTAACATAGGTAGAATGGCCTTGGAAATGTTCACTCTGAAACGTTACTAAAGGGGTGAGAGAACTTTTCTAGATCTGGCCCCATTACATATTTAAGCATTCAGTCAAGTGTCTTTGTTCTGAAAAAGCAGGCATTCAGAAGGCTCAGGGAACCACTTTCTACCAAAGAGAATGGGGTCTTCAGGGTTAGTTAAGAGTTTCAAAGCCCAGAGCTTTCAAAGTCAGAGGGGTGAGTTGAGAGGCTGGGAGAAACTGGTCAGCTCTAACCTTTCAACTTTTAGCGGTTATGAATATGAATGACATCTAGGCTTCCTCCATATGCTTTGTTTCTTTCCTAACCTGCTGTTTCCTGAGGCTTGATAAGAAAATGGTTACTTAATATCAGAGCATTCAAATGTTTGTTCATCTTCAAGGCTTACACGCATGCAACTTGGAGACTTCTGTGCTTGTCAGTTTGATGGGGAAGTGTTTATGAGTGTCTCAAAACTAGTTAGCAGTTGGTTAAGGTTTCAAATGGCAACAGCAGGTGTAAGACCAAGCCCTCTGCAAGGAAACCAGTGATATGTCATGTGAGAGGAATGGACCAGAGCACCAGTCATGGTTGGTTTATAAATGACATGAAACTAGTATGGACATAGTGTCTGGAACTGGGTATTGTGACCTTCATCATGAACTCGTTCTTGGCTGATACAAAGAGAGCAGCCTCCATTCCATTTTAAAGTGCCAACTAATTCCTAGAAAGAATGGACAGCTGTAGGACTTATTTGAACACACATATCTGTTTTGGTTTTTTATTCTCTACAGGATGAAAATTTGTCATACATAGTATCAGATATCTGGTGTTAATGATGCCACAGTGTATTCAAGAACCCTGTCATTTTCTTTTTCAGGGTTATGAGCTACAATTACTCCTCACAAAGGAGTCTTTACTCAGTGTCTTATTCACTGAGGGTTCTTTTAATTTGCAATTTTGTCTTCTTAATCAAAAGCTATTTTCCATATGAACCCACTTGAAATGTCACTTTTTTCCAACCTCACTACTTGGTTCCTGGTAAAGAACCATTAATGGGTTCTTAAACATAAAAATAAGAATGAGTCATATGGATCCAGCATCAATAGTTGGCTAAAAATTCATTGAGTTCCTAAAAGACCAAGTGTTAAGAAGTTGTAGCAGCTCTGAAAAAAAATGGCCGCAACCACTAACTCTGTTGTTTATCTTACAGAGGAAAGGAATGTGTTCTTTGTTGATGTGACTGCTGAGGTTTTGTTTGTTTGTCTTTGTTTTTTGTTTTTGTTTTGTGCTTTAGTTTGAGATTCTGTATAGATTTAAGCTAGATGTGCTGTTGTTTCTTTCTCTTTCTGTCAAAGTAGAATTCAGGTATACTGACATATATACATATATATGAATGATTCCAAATAAATGAGTTTCCTGTAATTTTTGTTCTTGCTTGACAGGATCTTTATTCCAACTCCAGTGTTTGTTTTTAGTCTAATTGGCATATTTAGGTACTCATGCCAAGAACATTTTAGTAAGTATTCTTTTGCATGATAAAATTCATGCCGTTTTACTCTCTACTGTTTTAGAGACTCTCATTTGCTCAGAAAACTGCCTAGGAACGGGTGATCAAAGTTTCTGTCTTAATGAGTCTTCTAGGAAGCAAATATAAAATTAAAACCCAATTGTAAGCAACCTTTCCCTTTTGTGAAATAGTTTTCAGTTTGCCCCTACACAGTTACACTGCACTTTAAACACTTGAGTTTCTGGAATTTTGTTCTCCCTGGGGCATGGAATTAGGAGTAAGATGACATGGTTGAAAATTCCTGTCTACCAACATGTGGCCTAAAAAATAAGCAGCTCTTTAAAAGAATAAAATGACAACTGGATTCTAAGAAGTTTTCTGGTGAATGGGAACCACTCGCCCTCAGCATGTTACTATGCTCCCATGTTCCTGCTATCACTTATGAAGGCTGTCTTGGTAAAGCAGGAACATGATGCAGATAAGGTTTGTTGAAAAATATCATTTTTGGTTTGCTGCATTTTGTAGTAATAGATCCATGAGACCATTCACAGAAGAACACCTGATAGCATCCTATGTGATAACAAGGCCCACCATCATGCATACACACATGTTGATAAAACCTTCACCCCCTAGCTTAGCTTTCTATTTTCCTTCCCTCTAAGTAAATACAATGAGAACACAGCAGTTACTTTCGATCTCATTTTTCTTCCCACTCCTCACAAATTGTAAGCTTATATTCTCATGGGCATGGAGCTGCCCACCTGCAAAGCTTGCGATCTGAAGGCAGCTATCGATACATTTCATCATGGGGTGCTCAGAAGGCAGGATAAACGTCTCAGCGATGCTTTAGTAACATTGCCAGCTGTAGAGGAGTCAAGTCAATAGCATCCATTGTTTATGTAGTACCGCTGGAAGGATTGTTTTTGCTTCTGAAAGAAAATTCACTCATAATATTAAACAATAACAACAACAAAACTCAAGTATAGAATGTAGCTAACAGCTTCACTGTTTTGTGGGAAGTAATAGGTTGTATTCAGCTTTAACAAAGCAGAGTTCAATATTCAAAGCAGAGAAGATAATGACCTGCTAATGCTACTGAATTCTTTGTACAAGCATTGTTCAGGGGACAGACATTTTAGGTTCTTCTTGTTGATAGTGGTCACCAAGCATACAGGATCTTTAAAAATCTGTCGTGTTTTTTAAGTATTTGGATGAATGATCATTTTAACTTGACACACGCTTGAGTCTTAAGCAAAAGCCTCAAAGCAGAGACCATTTCAAGTCAAAAACATATAGTCTCACTGTCTCCCATGTTTCTCTTATTGATTGTGAAAGTTATTTTAAGCACTTAAATACGAATGTGAACTCTTTGCGCTGCTAAATATCACCCAGACACCAGCCAACTCATATCAGCATAACCAAACCAGAGGGAAGGAGGGAACAGTCACCTCCACCCTCGTTCTAAAATTGACTGTACTCTGTTGCCTTTCTATTTCTAGTGGTTACCGCTGGATTTTAAATAGCTGCATTCATACTGAACTTTATTTTCCGAATCATTTGTAAAAGTTTAGCCTGGTATGGTTAACTTGTTGCCTCACAAGGTCCAGAATTCCTGTTTTAGGCGGGCATATTACCGAGTGTGCGTAATATGGCTTCTTCGCTTGCTCATTTCCCAGTTATACAGCCACTGACTTGCCTCTAGTGTGATAGTTATGCTCAGAATCACACTATGTGTGTTTCCCTTACATTATTTTTAGGATGACATTTTACTAATGCTTTGAGAAGTTCATTAATGTATTTTGATCATAGTCATCTCCTAACTCCTCCCATTAAGTCCTCCCACTTCCAGTCTTACTTCTTCACTCCTCTGTATGGACTCATGCCCTTTTTGTTTAACATTACATTAAATAATAGCCCTCTGAGTCCAATTTTTGTTGGCCTTATAGTTCTGCATGTGTAGCCATCTACTGAAATTTGATAGACCTTCCAGGGGCCACACCCTTAAGAAACTGACTCTCCCTATCCCTGAAGGTATACGTTTATTGTTTAAAAACTTGTACTTAACATTTTAATTTTAAAATCACATATTTAAAAAAATAATACCTTTTGTAAATAAACAGTTCCAGAAAGTATACGGATACCAGAGTATCGTGGTACATGCCTATAATCTTAGCACTCTGATGAAGGACTTCCATAAATTTGAGGCCAGACTGGGTACACATAATGAGACCTTCTCTTTAATGTGTGTGAGTGTGTGTGTGTGTGTGTGTGTATTTAAAAGAAATAAGCAAAATGTCAAGACAATAACAATCAGATAGCTATATACCTGTTTGTTAGAATTATTTGAGACCTGAATATATACTTGATCTTTTAAAAATATTCTAAAAAAACTCAAAAAGTAAATGTTAATATTTGTAATACACAATTATAATTAATTATATTTTTGTTAATTTATAATAAAACTATTATATTATAGTCTTATGCATATTATTATGTATATATGTGCATAATATATGCATAATAAACATAATAATATAATATATAATATGTTACTACAGAATATATAATAATATAATATATAATATTAATATATAGTATATAATATAATACATAATGTATTATGTATATAAGATTATATATAATATATATATGATATATATTATATATGATTATATATAAGATACAATTATATTTTACTTTAAATGTTGAGAAAAATCAAAGAAAGAAACTGAAGGAATTACTAAACACTAGGCATTCCCAATGAAGTTTTCTGAGACATTAATGCTAACTTCACAAATAGAGTTTGAAAGAAACATTAAAATTTGAGTTTTCTTTTTATTCTTTTTAAGCTTTACACTTTATCTTTAGAGAACTCTGACTGAATTTAGTATGAAAATGTAAACGCATATATACACCTCAAACTGTGTTCTCACTTCCTTTCCTCTGCACATTTTATTAGAGTTATCATAGTTTTAACATACTATTTGTATTTGGTTGTATTAAAGATAATTCACATAACTTTTATTTCTTGCAGTTTCCTGTTTAAAAATAATTAAAATGTGCTGCCGTAACTATTTTTCCATTTTTTCATTCCCAGTCACTGTAAGAATTTAGCTGTCATTCTTTTTAGGAAGGACTCAAGGTTGTATATGTTTGAGTTTTATGTACTAGAGGAGTTTTTTTTAATTTACTTATTTTTTTCACATTACTATTTAATATCAGTTGTTTCTCTCTTCCCAGTACCCTCTCACACAAGTCTTTTCCCCATTCCACCTTCTACTTCTCTTTTTAGAAGGGGAGGTCCCACTCTGGGTCTCAACTTCCTCACTAACCCCTTTCTCCCCGAACATCAAGTTGCTGTATGCCACCAACTAGGTGCATCCTCTACTGTCGAGGCCAAACATGGCAGTCCATTTAGGGGCACAGGATCCCCAGGCAGGAAGGCAACAGACTCAGGGACAGACCTTGTTTCAGTTGTTCAGGAACCCTCACGAAGACCAAGACGCTCATCTGCTACACAGGTGCAAGAAGCTTAGGTCCAGCCTGTGCTCACTTTTGGTTGGTAATTCACTCTGGGAGCCTCGAGGGTCTAGGATACTTGACTCTGTTGGTCTTTCTGTGGAGTCCTTGTCCTCTTCAGGTCTCTCAATCCTTCTCTCAACTCTTCAGTATGACTCTACAAGCTCCATCTAATGTAGAGTATACATCTTCCATGGCCACTGGGTGGAGCCTCTCAGATGATAGTTTTGCTAGGTTCCTGTCTGCAAGCATAACAGAATATCATTGATAATGTCAGGGATTAGTTTTTGCCTATGACATAGGTCTCAATTAGGATAGTCAGTGATTGGCCATTCCCTCAGTTTCTGCTCTATCTTTGTCCCTGCACGTCGTATAGGCAGGACACTTGTGACTGGCTTGCTTTCCTTATCCATCAACTGGAAGACCTGCCTGGCTATAGAGAGTGGCCACTTCAAGATTCATATCTCCCACTGCCAGGAGACTCAGAGTTGCCACCATTGCTCCCCTCACCCCCAGGTCTCTGGCATGAAGTAGATAAAGATTGTTGCCCTCCAACACACTGCTCATCTTTTTTCTCTCTCCCTACATATGAACAACCCCTCCCTATCCCCTCTTCCATCATGTTCCCTCATTCCACCAACCTCAAATATCAATTTTGTTTTCCCTCCTGAGAAAGATTCAACCGTCTTCCATTGAGCCCTTATTATTTGGCTTCTTTGGATCTCTTGATTATAGCATGGTTATCCTACACTTTATGGCTAATATCCACTTATAAGTGAGTACATATCATGCATGTCTTTTTGGGTCTGGGTTATTTCACTCAGACTGATATTTTTCTAATTCCATTATTTGCCTGTGAAATTCATAATGTCCTTGTTTTTAAGATGATTAATATTCCATTATGTATATGAACCATATTTTCTTTATCCAGTCTTCAGTTGAGAGACATCTAGGTTATTTCTAGTTTCTGGCTATTATGAATAAAGCTGTTATGAACATAGTTGAGCAAATGTCCTTGTTGGATGATGGAACATCTTTGGAGTATGCGCCTAGCAGTGGTATAGCCAGGTCTTGAAGTAGAACTATTCCTTATTTTCTGAGAGATCACCAAATTGATTTCAGAGGACTATTTCCCTTCCTCCACAACCTCACCAACATGTGCTCTCCTTTGAGTATTTAATCTTAGCCATTCTTATAGGTGTAAGGTAGACTCTCAGAGCCATTTTGATTTGCATTTCCCTAATGTTCTTTAGGTTGTTTTTAGCTATTGAGATTACTTCATCAAGAATTCCCTGTTTGGTTCTTTGCCCCATTTTTAAATTGGGTTATTTGTATTTTGATGTCTAACTTCTTGAGTTCCTTATGTTTTGGATAGTAGCTCTCTGTCAGATGTAGGGTTAGTAAAGATCTTTTCCCAATCTGTAGGCTGTTGTTTTGTTCTGGTGTCAGTGTCCTTTGACTTACAGAAGGCTTTCTGCTTAATGAGATCACATTTATTAATTCTTGACCTTAGTGCCTGACCCATTGGTGTTCCGTCCAGAACCATTGTCTCCTGTACTGACAAGTACAAGGCTATCACCCATTTTCTGTTCTATTAGTTTTCTTTATCTGGTTTTACATTAAGGACTTTGATACATTTAGACTTGAGCTTTGTACTGAATGATAAATATGGATCTATTTGCATTTTTCTACATCCTGGTAACCAGCACCATTTGTTGAAGATACTCTCCCTTTTGCATTGAATGGTTTTGGCTTCTTTGTCAAAAATCAAGTATCAGCAGGTATGTTGGTTTGTTTCTGGATCTTTGATTCAATTCCATTGATCCACTTGCAAATTTCTATAACAATACCATACAGTTTTCATTACTATTGCTCTATAGTACAACTTGAAGTCAGGGATAGTGAAATATCCAGAGGTTATTTAATTCTTCAGGATTGTTTCAGCTATCCTTTTAGTTTTTATTTTTCCCATATGAAGTTGAGAATTGTTCTTTCAAGATCTGTAAAGAATTGCATTGGAATTTTGATGGGTATTGTATTGAACCTGTAGATTGCTTTTTAGGAAAATAGCCATTATCACTATGGTAATCCTACCAATCTATGAGCATGGGAGATCTTTCCATCTTCTGATAATCTTCCTCAATTCCTTTCTTCAGAGACTAGAAGTTCTTGCCATTCGGGACTTTCTCTTACTTGGTTAAAGTTACACCAGTGTGTTTTATATTATTTGTGGCTATTGTGAAGGATATTGCCTCCCTAAATTGTTTCTCAGCTTGTTTATCACTTGAGTAGGGGAGGGATACTCATTTCCTTGAGTTGATTTTGTATCCAGCCACTTTGCTGAAAGTGTTTATCAGCTGTAGGAGTTCTCTAGTAGAATTTTTGGGTCATGTATGTATACTATAATATCATCTGAAAAGAGTGGAACATTGATTTCTTTCTTCCATGATTATATCACCTTCATCTCCTTTAGTTGTCTTATTGCTCTAGGTAAAACTTCAAGTACTATATTGAAGAGATAGGGAAAATCCTTGTCTTGTCCCTGATTTTTGTGTAAATGCTTTAAGCTTCTCTCCATTTAATTTTCTGTTGGTTATTGGCTTGCTGAATAATGCCTTTACTGTGTTTAGGTATCTATCTTGTGTTGGTGCTCTCCCCAAGATTTTTATCCTGAAAGGTTGTTGTATTTTGTCAAATGCTTTTCAGAATCTATTGAGATGGTCATGTGTTTTTTTTTCTTTCAGTTTGTTTATATGGTGAATTACCTTGATGGGTTCACATATATTAAACCATCCTTACCTCCCTGGGATGAAACCTACTTGATCATGGTGGATGATGTCTCTGATATGCTCTTGGATTCTGCTTGTGAGTATTTTATTGAGTATTTTTGCATCAGTGTTCATAGGGAAATAGGTCTGAAATTCTCTTTCTTTGTTGAGTCTTTGTGAGGTTTAGGTATCAGGGTGACTGTGGCCTCATAGAATGAGTTTGGCAATGTTCCTTCTGTTTCTATTTTGTGAAAGAGTTTGAGGAGTGTGTTTGTATTAGCTTTTTAAAAAAGTCTGGTTCTGGAATTCTGCACTAAAACCATCTGTCTCAGAGCTTTTTCTTATTATTTTTTGGTGGGGGGCTGGGAAACTGCTCATATTTCCTTAGGAATTATAGGACTATTTAGATAGTTGATAGTTTACCTTGTCCTAATTTAGCTTTAGTAAGTTGTATCTGTCTAGAAAATCATCCATTTCATTTAGCTTTTCCAATTATGTTCAGTACAGGTTTTAGAAGTAAGATCTAATGATAATTTAATTTCCTCAGTGTCTGTTGTTACGTCTCCCTTTTCATTTCTGATTTTGTTAATTTGGGTACTGTCTCTCTTCCTTTTAGTTAGCTTAGCTATGTCTTTGTCTATCCTGTTGATTTTCTCAAAGAACCAGCTCTTGGTTTCATTGAGTCTTTGTGTTGTTCTTTGTTTCTAATTGATTGATTTTAGCACTGAGTTTGATTATTTCCTGCCAACTCCTCCTCCTGGATGTGTTTGTTCCTGGATGTGTTTGTTCCTGTTTTATTTTCTAGAGACTCCAAATGTTCATTTGATTCATTAGTATGAGAATTCTCCAATTTCTTTATGAGGGCATTTGGTGCTTTGAACGTTCCTGTTAGCACTGCTTCCATAGTGCCACATAAGTTTGGGTATGCTGTGCCCTCATTTTCATCCCAATTTTCTGGATGTTTTATGTCATGAACCTTTTATATTTTGCATTTTCTTTGCCTGGTTTCTTCTATCGTATCTTCTACATTTACGATTCTCTCTTCTATCTCCTGCATTCTGTTGGTGATGCTTACATCTGTAGTTCCCGTTCTCTTGCCTGGCTATTCCATCTTCAGGATTGCCCCAGTTTGTGCTTTATTGCTTCTATTTCCTTTTTCAGGTATTGAACAGTTTTATCATATTCTTCCCCTGTTTGAACGTTATTTTACTGTATTTCTTTATATTTACTTGCTTCCACTTTTAATGCCTCTAACTGTTTGGAATGTATTTTCCTGTATTTCCTTAAGGGTTTTATTCATGTCCTCTTTAAAGGCCTCTATCATCTTTATAAGATTGGATTTAAGATTCTCTTCTTGTGATTCAGTTTCATTAGGATATCCAGTGTTTGTTGTAGCAGGATAGCTGGACTCTACTAGTGCCATATTGCCCTGATTCTTGTTGAGTGTGTTGTCCTTTAGACATCTGGTTTTAATTCTGATTTAAAGGACTTCTCAGGAAGGTGGGGGACAGGATACCCGACTTTGCTGGCTGTGCCCTAGGCAGACCCCACTCTTCAGGCTGTGTTCCGGTTTGACCCATCTGACTGGATGGGATTGGTGAAGCTGTGTTCCACGCTACCTAGTCTTGGTGTCCCCAGAAGGTGTCCATGAAGAAGCAGTATGCTGTTAGAGTCCCTCAAGGGTCCAGACCAAAGAGCAAGCCCAGACAATGGGGCTCAGGGCACTGCACGCAATTCACTTTTGCAGGCTTTCCAAATGATGACCTGTCTATAATCTGATCAGATCATAGTTTTTACTTTTCCACACACAGGTTTTATACTAAAAAAGGCAGGATGTGGGGAAGGGGATGACACAGGAGTGTGGGTGTTCAGAGGGAGTACAGATATCTTCCAGAACAGAGTGTTAGCTGGGTGAAGGTTCAGGGGACAGACCACTATGACTCTGGCTATGATTCACTTGTCTTTATCTAAGTTGGTACTATCCACCAAGGTTACCCGTCTACAAGGCCTTATGACTAGGCTTGGCAGCCTTCCACCAAAGCTGTCTGTTTACAATAACTCCCAGCTATCTGTTTCAGTGTTTTTCCACAGAGACCCAAGACTTGGTGCTAGCAGGCATGTATGTCAGGCCTATTGCTGATTTTAGGCCTATGGCTGATTTTAGGCCTTCAGTGTATAAGCAGGGCTGCTCCCGACAGTAGACCAACTAGGATAAGGGTGGATCTGACTAGAATGGGATTGATCGGTCAGGATTCCAAGCTGGTTAGTTTTAGGGCGCCCGAAGATTTCCGTGGGGAAGCAGGACACTCTCGGTGTCCAGCAAGGGTCCTCCAGATGAAAGAGTTAGAAAATGGGGCTCAGGGGTCCACGTGCAACTCACTTCTGTCAGAAGTTTTAAAACAATAATTTATTTTATTTCCGTGCAAGTGTATGTGCTTGTGTGTGTGTGTGCGTGCGTGCGTGCGTGCATGTGTGTGTGTGTGTGTGTTTATATGTTCCATGCGCAATCAGGAGCCTAAAGAGGCCAGAAGAGGACATTAAATTACTGGAACTCGAGTGACAGATCAGTTTGTGCCCCCATGCAGCTGGTGGAAACTGCCAGGTCCTCTGCCAATGTAATGAGTGCTCTTAGCTGTTCAGGCATCTCTCCCACATCAAAAGCTTTCTCGGTGTATCTGTAAAACTTGATCTGTATGTTGGTTGGGCGTCTAACCTGTAATAGTTCCTTCTAATTGTCAACTTGACAACACAGACACACCTGGGAAGAGAAACTCAATGAGGAACTACTTAGATCAGGCTGTCTTGTGGGCAAGTCTGTGGTAGATTTGGGTGTTACCTGCATTTGGTCTGGACTGTATACATGTAAAGGCTGAGCTTAAGCATTCACATATTCATTCTCTTTGCTCTGGACTATAGCTATGACTAGCTCCTTTAAGTCCAGTGTTGACTTTCTCTCAGAGGTAGACTGTAACCTGAAATTGTAAGCCTGATAAACACTCTATTAAAATTGTTCTTGGGGTATTTTATTACAGCAACAGACATGAAGCCAGGATAATACTATAACCCTTGCTTGATGAGACAATTCTGTCTCTTCTCTGTTACTGATAGTTATTCTGTAGGGAGTTTGAGATCCTGTCCTAATTTTGCCTTATTAATTCTCTTTATTTTCTATTTAGTTATTTGGTAGTGATCCTTCATATGTATTTATGCACTTATGTGAGATTATTTACCATTCTTTTTTGAAATAGGAATATATTGAAGTTATCCTAATTGACTAGTGAATGATAACATAGTTTGTACACACGCAGAGAAGGTTAAGCAGTCAGAAAGCTACCTAAGAAGACATTTATGTGCTAATGTAGAAAGACTTCTGAAAAAAATGTGTTAAACATAAGTTTCAGGGTAGTGCTTGGACAGTTAAGACAAGTGTCATAGAGCAATGCTTCTGTCAATTATGGGCTACATGCCTGGGTCCCACACAGTCTAGAGGGGTACTAATTTATATTTGTGTAAGTGCCTTTTAAATGTCTGTGAAACAGCAAACTCATCAAGCAGCATATATTTCTGAAATTATCTTTCATTAAGTAGTCCATCAATTCTTTTTTGTAAGAAAGGTGATTAGCAAAACAGAAGTTTTATTTGTGTGGATTTAGGTAAAGAGCCTTTGGGAGAATTCTCAAGAACTTAAAGTGTTCATCTGTGATGGCGTGAGTCATGGCATATGGTGGCAGGATTGCCTGTCACACTGTTTTATTGAGAACCATTTTATGTTATTTTGATGTTTGAGCCATGTTAAAACAAAGTAGTAAAAGCATTGCATTTAAAATAGCAACCACATTGGCTCTACAGGAACTGGAATTCTATTTAGCTCTGAACATTTTGGAGCTAGCTCCATACTCTGGTTCCTACGCACATGTCTTAATGATGGGTTCTCTGGAAATACCATCCATTTTAAGAGCTCATTCTCCAGCAGGAAATCATCAGCGACCACTCTCCACTCACTCACTCTCCACTCAACTCCATTGTTTCTTTCTGTAGTTTTCTAAACCTCATGGGCTTACGAATCCAATGCAGATTATTTATGTTCTGTGAGGAAATATTAAACGTGAATCATCCCCCTATGACTCTGCAGACTGCTTATGCGTTTCCAGCCAGTGTCAATTCTCAACTTGGCTCTAGTCTTGTTAACAACAAATAGAATGGATTAGGTGTAACTCTCATAAAGCAAAGTTAGCTCCATGATGATCCACAGATGTTTTTAAAATATCTTTAATTTAGAAGAAAGTGGTAGATTAGTATTAGGAATACAGTACTCTAGTATTCCAAAGTAAACAGTGGAGATAATGAAGGATTTATCTGCTAGTTTTATATCTGGAATTACCTTTTCTTACTATGAGAAATAAGGAATCTCATATTGAGTGAAGACAGAATATTAAATAATAATGGAATTTCATCTAGGGTATCAAGAATCTTACAATGACTTTAAGGGCAGATATCTTAACTACCTCAAATAATTTAGTAAATATGCTTACTTATCTAAAAATGATATCATTATTCAGAGAAGTATATACTTTTATGAATAGTATAAATAGGTATAAATGGTCATGCTTAATTATCTGGCTTCATATCACTTTCCTTTTTATATTCACTATTATTGGGATAATTCTGAGGTGATGGGGTTGAGTGGTACCCATGCTCTGGGAAGAATGTTGTACCTTAGTTATCATAGAGTCAAAGATGGAGATCCAAAAATTATTTTTCTAGCTCATTTTTATACTTTTTAAAAGACAATATCCACAGATTATTCAATTGTTTTTACAATAAATATTCCAACAAGTTTATAGGATCTGACCTGATGGTAGTTAGTAAAATAAGTGCTCATGAGATAAGATGACAAGGCATGATTTTTAAACATCTTTTTGCCTAATGGTGAACTAAGAATATAATGAAATGATTTCTCCAGGTGACTGAAAAGCTATGTGAGTGCTTGGCTCTTGTTTGCCTGGCACACTGATAATTGATTTTACTGACTGAACTCTTTATGCCTCTAGTTAGTAGAACATCTATGGAACAATGCCAATCCCTCATTACAAAGACTCTCTTTTTCTCAATGGCAACAAAAAGGAAAGAGGCATAATAAAGGTTGTCTTTTGTCATGGAACTGAATGTTAGAAGAGACTATGAGGATGGGAATTGACATGAGGTGAGGCTTTGCTAAGGAGTAGACATCATGCCTGTGATGCCTAAAGCATGTTGACTTTTATAGGTGGAGGTTTCTGGAGCTGCTTGCTGATGGCCAGAGGTTCAAGCAAGATCAGTCTCTGTGCCTTAGCTGTTGTGTCTTCATTGTTGTCAGGGACAACAAAGAACAGCTGAGCTGTCCAAAGAAGAACAAAGAAAAAGAAGGCAAGGTTTTGAAAGAAGATGATGGAGGTCTTTTATTGACTCCTTGTCCTCCATGATCCCATCACTGTGTTTGAATAGGGCCAGTGACTTGATTTCACAATGGTGTTATTACTCAGACTCTTTGAGTTTCTCCTTACTAGAAAACATGGGAACCATGTTAATATTTTAAAATACCAGGAAGAATCATATCCATCTTTTGAATGAAGTCCTTTGGTTGGAAGCATCATTTCTTTGTGGTGTGTTAGATGTTATGACATGATCCTAGCTGTGGCTTATTGAAGAGATAAATAGCTATCCTACATTGGCTGCACATGTAGAGGTCAGAGGACAATTTTCAGGAGTTGGATCTCATCTTCCACTTAGCCATGAGACAGGGTCTTTTTGATTTTTGTTTATGCTGTTTCATCATGTACTCCAGGCCAGGTGACTGGAGCTTGTGTGTGAGTCCCTTGTCTCTGTCTGCTTACCTAGCTTACCTTAGGAATGCAGGGGTTACACATGGCATTGTCATGCATGTTTTTGTTGGGCATTTGTTTGTTTGTTTGTTTGTTTGTGTTTAACATGGGCTCCCCAAATCTGAACTCTGTTCATCAGGCTTTGCCTTTACCTACTGAACCATCTTTCCAGTTCCCACAAAATCTTTTAAAGCAAGAGGCTTTCTGGGAGAAAAAGAATAGCTAACATTTCCAATGCTAAAATTCTAGCACCAATTTATGTATTTACATAATTATACTGGTTAATATGGTAGTCATGAAACACATGTAGGCAATCAAATTAAAATTCAGTTCTAAAGTTGCAGGCACAGATCTACTTCAGGGAATTCATAGTGACTAGCTAAAATGATATCTGATGGCAAAGATTTAAAATAGCTCAGTAATTCTATAGGACACTACCAAATATGAATAATTTTTAATAGACTACACTTTATCAAAATATTTTAAAATCTATACATCCCTTTTCTCTCCACTCACATTTTCATTATCACAGCAAATAATTAATATGATAATTTAAACTATTATTAGTCAATGGACAGAATAGTTTAAAAATTCATTTTTCTTTCCCTTCCCTGTGTCCCTTTCTGCAATGTCTCTCACAAGACTGCCCACTTCTGCCATTTTAAATAACTCACTGCTCATGTAGATCTGCCAGTGTTACATGGTGTCTGGAGTGTCCCTGAGGAAGAATGCTATGTTTGTTGCTCTTCTAACATCCTTCCCCAAATTGGTTCCAAAACCTTATAGATACATTTTTTTAAATTTATTTTTATTTCTTTTTTAAAATCAAATAATAATTTTTACTTATTCACACAGGGGTTATAAACACAAAAAGGCAGGATGTGGGGAAGGAGATGACACCAGAGCATGGGTGTTCAGAGGGAGTACAGATGTCTTTCAGAACAGGGTATCAGCTGGGTGAAGGTTCAGGGAACAGGTCACTATGACTCTGCCTATGATTCACTTGTCTTTATCTAAGTTGGTATTATCCGCCAAGGCTACCTATTTACAAGGTCTATGACTACTCAGGTTGGTAAATTTCCACAAAAGCTGCCTGTTTACAATACCTTATAGCCATCTGTTTCAATGTTTTTCTACAGAGACCCAAGACTTGGTGTTCGTATACATGTATGACAGGCCTATTGCTGATTTTAGGCCTATGGCTGATTTTAGGCCTTCAGTGTATAAGCAGGGCTGCCCCTGACATCTCCTCTCTTCTCTAAGTATAGAAGGGTTATGGCTATTCTAATCTTGTGAAGGCGGGGTTAGAGGCCTGACCTCTAGTAATTGAAGGGGACCACCCAGAACCCCCTCTGACTGGTGATCTGAATTCTTGCTTAGGCTGCGAGGCTAAGCACTGCAAGGGAATATAAATAAAAGTTAAAAATATCTCTCTGGGTTCCCTGAGGGACAAGCCTGACTGCATAGGGGTTGATGTCAAAAGTATCCCCTCTCCAGGAAAAAGACATCGGGACGGGTATGGCCCTCATGCCTCACTGGAGAACGACAGAGGGACCGGAGCCATTACAAGGTCCCCTTCAATTACTGAAGGTCAGGCCTCTATCCTTGCCTTCGCAAGATTAGAATCGCCAAAGCCTTTCTATACCTATAGATACTTTTTAAATGTTTGCTTGTACTAGTTGCAGTGTAGAGCAACCCATCATTCTAATACAGGATGAATTCCTATGCTCTACTTATGTTGAGACGTTTGACCCTCTCCATTGCTCTCCTTTCAACACACTCTTAATCAATCCTCCACCTCATTGTTTTAAACAGTTTACGACTGTGAAACATTTACTCATGAAAAATTTAGCTTGACACATCCATAGTTTAAATTTAAAAGTAAAGTTGAGAGACAAGAGTTACAATTCTTTAACAATGTGGGTATGAACTACAGAACCAATTCTGTGAATGTCTTTTAAGAGATTGGCATACATTTCTTTGCTATTGATCTACTCCTACTAATGGAGGACAGGTTAATATAAGTTTTCAGGAGCATCTTCACCATACAGTATGCTATTCTAGCTAAGCTATGACATTGCAACTTTTATTTGCTGATGCATAACTCATATTTTTATTATTAATATTTAATTAAAAAATAATTATTTTTATCATTTTTCATTTGTCGATGAGACTATTTTCTTTCATTTTAAAATTAATTCATGTCTTTCTCTTTAGATTATTTCTCATTTCTCTGTCCATACTTTTTCAGAAAGATTTTTAAAAGTCTTTTTTATTGGTAATTTTATTTGTTTACATTTCAAATGTTATCCCTCTTCCAAGTTCACCCTCCACAAACCCTTTATCCCCTCCCCCCTCCACTTGCTTCTATAAGGGTGTTCCCCCACCCACCCACCCACTCTTGCCTCACCACCCTAGCATTCCCTAGCATCGAGTCTCCACAGATCCAAGGGCCTTCCCTCCCATTGATGCCAGATAAGGCAATCCACTGCTACATAAGCAGTTGGAGCCATGGGTCCCTCCATGTGTACTCTTTGGTTGGTGGTTTAGTCCTGAGCTCTGGTGGGTCTGGATGGTTGATAATGTTGTTCTTCCTATGGGATTGCAAACCTCATCAGCTTCTTCAGTCCTTCCTCTAACTCCTCCATTGCGGTCCCTGTGCTCAGTCCAATTGTTGGCTGAGAGCATTCACATCTGTTTTGGTCAGGCTCTGGCAGAGCCTCTCAGGGGACAGCCATACCAGGCTCCTGTCAGCAAGGGCTTCTTGGCATCAGCAATAGTGTCTGGGTTTGGTGTCTGCAGATGGGATGCATCCATAGATAGGACAGTCTCTGGATGGCCTTTCCTGAAGTCTCTGCTCCACTCTTTGTCCCAGATTCTTTTTAGTGTTAAGTTTTTTGAATACACACACACACACACACACACACACACACACCATGTAGTAGTTTTTGCATTACATAGTAGATTAGATATAAGAGTGAGAGGGGAATTCTAGATTTACATAATTTTCAGTAGAACTAACATTTATTTTTTGTCTTTTCTTCCATCTGACTTTATTACTGGCCCTCCAATTCCAGAACCTCTAACGATTACTGTCCCTAAAGCTAAGGTGGCTTTCAACACTTATCACTTTCTCATTTGGTAAATCTAGCCCTGTGGTAACCACTTGACTATTGTTGTGAATTTCTTGAGGAAGACAGACCCCAGAGATGATGTCCTTTATGTGCTGCTGTGGTAACCTCACTTATCAAGTCCACACCAGATCCTGGAAGCATGAGGAACATGTCAAGTGCTGAAGGGAGGAGAATCTCTCTTGAGTCCTCAGAAATGACTTGCTTCTCTGGGTGTTTCCTGGATGTCTCCATTGTCTCCATATACAGGATTCCTTGAAAATGTGTGACACATAGAATAGTTCAGCTTCTGCAAGATTAGAGGGATGAGCTCTCCTTGAATTTACAATAAGAAAAATATGTCTGTCTTCTGGGAAAGATGCCCTGATAAATGAATTTTGGAGGAATGGATTTTTAACAATAAGTTCATTATATAATCAGAGGAAGGTGGTTTAAGACCTGAACATTTTGTCTGTCTATTATTTCAGCCAAGACTGTCCCAATGCATTTTTGCAAGCTGTCTTTTGGATATTCCTATGATTCTAAGTGAAAGGAAGCAAATGGTTTCTTTTGATAGGTCATTTCATTTAGCTTGAACATTCCTTTTTTATATTCTTTAGAATTCTGTGTAAGGCAATGAATAATAAAAAATCTAGGCAAATGGAACTTTTCCAAATTATATGCACGGAAAAATTCACAGTTGGCCAGAGAAAATGAGTATTTAATATTTTGTTGCAGGGAGTTATTTAAATGAAAAAGTCAAATTAAGTTTTGGTTTGCCTGAAAAAAAAAAGATGTTAAGGAGAACAAGGGGGTGAGGAATGGTAATTTCAGTGGGAAAAAAATATGAGAAGGGCAGTTAGAACACTAAACTAGCCTGTGCAGAAGTAAATGTGGTAGTTAGCTTGGTAAGCACACTGTTACATGTTCTGAGAAAAACCTGTAATTTCCCATATATCCATGTAGACAGGTGGTGAACGTAACTTACAGTCACTTGGGATATAGAGATAAGCAATGAAGGCACTTACCTCTCAGACCAGCTGTGATCATCAATCAGTCCCTTACACTTAGCCCAGTGTTTTCCAGGACATTTATTTTGATTCTACCACAAGCTTGTTAGTGGGTCAGGGCAAAATACGATTAGGACTTTTTAAAGGAGGTTAATTGACTAGCTCAAGGTTAAATAGCTTGTCTGTGAAGACTCATATTAGAAACCTTATTATTTTAAAAGTTATTCATGATTTTATTGTAATTTTATTGTTGCTATCTCAACCCTAACCCAATGGGAAGAAAATGGAAAAAAATGGGTAAATGAAATATTGACCAGACAGTTAGTACTTAGCTTAGTAACAGTGTCAACACAGTAAATGGGCAGATCATAGAACTGGCTTCTACAGTTGGAGGAGGTGTGCAAGGAGAGGGTACATAGATTGCATTGGTCAGCTTACAGTCTGTCATTAGCCTATGGGAATTCTGTAGTCTCAAGCTCTACAGATTCTCAGAGCTTCTGCTAAATTGTAGTTAGGGACTTTCTTTGTTGGAAGATTTGATGTTTTTTAATCACTAACGTAGAAATGCAAGGGTGACATTGAGTGTTCACTCTGCTGCATATTTGAGAAAAATCTTCATAATTCTCATCTAGGAAGAATTTTTTAAACAATATTTAAAAGCCATATGAATAATTTTATAAAATAACATTTTGATACTACTGAATAATAAAGAGACATTTTAAAAAAGACAATTGATTTAGGAAACCAATTTGTGGTGGGTATAACAACATGAAGAACATCAAAGATGTTTAACAACAATATCATGGTATCCTGGTTACCTGGTTTAGGTGAATGAGTGAAGCCTGTGTGCACAACCACTGACCAACATCCCATTCTCCACTCCTAATGTGGAAATCATCTCTGAAGGGATTTTGTCTCTGTGTTCTTCTTGCTTGAGTATCACTTAAGTTTTTCTTATTCATAACAAAGAAGGAGGAGGAGGAAAAGGAGAAGGATGAGGTGGAAGAGGAGAAAGAAGAGGAGGAAGAAGAGGAGGAGAAGGAGGAGGAGGAAGAAGAAGGGGGGAGGAGGAAGAAGAGGGGGAGAAGGAGGAGGAGGAGGAAGAGGAGGAGAAGGAGGAGGAGGAGAGGGAGAGGGAAGGGGAAGGGGGGAGGGGGAGGGGGAGGAGGAAGAGGAAGAGGAAGAGGAAGAGGAAGAGGAAGAGGAAGAGGAAGAGGAAGAAGAAGAAGAAGAAGAAGAAGAAGAAGAAGAAGAAGAAGAAGAAGAAGAAGAAGAA
>NW_021604719.1:5666035-5677633 GCF_004785775.1 Grammomys surdaster
AAGAAGAAGAAGAAGAAGAAGAAGAAGAAGAAGAAGAAGAAGAAGAAAGCAGCTGAATGGAAGACCAACTTCAGCCATCCTTTTCATCCTGACCATTGCATACCCTGGGTTTAACCTTTTGTGTGAAAATACCAAGTGGTATTCACTACCTGGCGATTGCTTCCATCAGAAAGACTCCGACGTATGAAGAACATACATCTATGAATGAGCACTTTATTGCTCTCAGCAGTGGGTTGGCTCTTCCTTATTGTTTAAAACATGTCCTTTGAATCTTCTCACCTTCCATTTTAAGCCTGAATGCCATCACTCACCCATGATTTGCTTAGGCATAAATCTTAATGCTTTCTTTTGTTACTAACTGCACCTAAGGTACTAGACAAGTGAGAGTTTCATTTTATATTTACAGAAAGTAGCTTTTACTCAGCTTCTGAGGACATTTACATAAATGAACATAAAAAATTACTGTGAGCCAAACAAATTCCTATCCAACGATGCAGAATTACCTGGGGGTTACTTTGTAGACTCTATACTTGGGCTGTTCAGCTTAGCCTCTAACAAACTGTGACACTTTCCACAAGTTGCTTAATCACGTTAAACTTCAATTACCTCAGCTATAAAATGGGGATTATAGTAGTAACTCTCTCAATGAATTGTTGTGAGAACTGAATGGGTTGTAAAGCAGTTAGTAGTGGTCTAGGCGCATGTTATGCATTCAGTAAATGTTAATTATTATTTGTTTGAAGGTTTAAGGAATCTTAGCATAGCATGATATGGCACGGACCAGTTTCTTGCTCTCAGTCGCTGGACCACAGTCACACATTCCAAGTAAAATACTGACATTGAACAAGGAACACTTTCATACATCAGAGGGATGAATACCCCTAAAAGATGACATCTCACAATTAAAGCAGCATGTTTCATGCAAATCTCTGCCTTCAAAAAAATGCAGAAGCCTAATCATTTTGATTATTTTTTAATAGCAATGCGAAGTTCTGCATTTATCGCCTGATAGAACTCCTGAAATGCATTGTGTAACTCCAAAGGAGCCCAGGCTGCTGAATAGGAACTATAAACCTGATCTCAACATACTGAAAACAAGATGTGACAAGCAGTTTGACACCAGCCCTCCGCTAATTTCCGCTCCTTGCAAAGAGGCACATCTGAATGGAAATAGCTCTGGAGAATGGATCATCACTATGGTTGAGGCCATGTCAGTCCACACATAAAACTGCAGTAAAGGGGAAAATAATCGGCCATTGATTTCCTGGCAGCCCACCATCACCAAAGGCTGGGGAAAGTGGCCAATATGGGGCACCAGCTGCTCTTTGCTGGAATTTCTTTGTGGAAGGCATAAGAAGTGAGAGTAAGCTACCAAAAGCTGGGCATATAAAAAGACACACACACACACACACACACACACCAGGATAGAAGAGGTGGTGTCAACTGCTGAGCCATGCTTCATTCTTCAAACTAAGCATGCTTCTTTTGCAGAAAATGGAGGAGGTGGGAGGGAAGCTTCAACAAACCCGACCTTTATTTATGCAACACGTTGGGAACCTTTCCAATGGGAATTTCTCATGCTCCTTCCCTCTCTCTGAATTCTGTTGGTGGTAAGACCTTGTTTTCTTTAAACTGCTCTGATCTAATAAGTATTTGCCTCAAAACTGGAACAAATACCCAGTGTGATTGCAAGTCCTCATTTACATAATTGTATTATGACAGCAATTTGGGGAGGATAATAAATGGAGATTATTGTGATGTTTGTTGGCTGTGATGTACAGAACACTCCCAGATTTCTTTCTGAGTACCCCTGTGACAGTTTTGCTGAGTAAATAAGGCTTAAGATTCCTTTCAAGTTTGGGGAGTAGGCAGTCATTCTTTGTTTCTGACTGGGCCATTGTGAGCAATGTGTCTGACAGCAGAATCAAATATTCACAAGATCATCCAAGAGAACATGGCACACTGAATTTCAGGTTTGGCAGGCTTGCTTTTCCATGAATGTTAGCTGCAAATACTGCTGTAGAAAGAGGTTGAGCAGGATTAAAACACTTTTTTTTTCTCATTTTCCCAAAACAGCATTGGTTATTGTCCTAGAGATTTGTTGAAAAATATTATATTTTAATGGGTTACAATTGAAAAATAAATGCATGTCATTAAAGAAATTAGATGGTCTTTAAATAGATATCTTATAAAAGCATATTCCAGCCTTCTAGCTTTTCTTCCTGCTCTCCATTTCTATTTGTAAGTGTATGCAGATAACTTACTTAAAATATTTGACTAGTGAAGGTAGGAACATTGTAGTTTAAACATGAATTTGTGTAGTTTAAACATAAATTTGTCTAGCATAAAAAATGACTTTAAGTAGTTTAGTCAGTGTTCTATAAATCCTTTTATTTTGTTGTTGTTTAAAAGTTTTTTAATGTATGTGAGTGTACATACAGATTCACAGGCAGCAAAAAGAAAGAGCCATTGGGCCTAGCTTGGATTTTTGAAAGCCTCAAGGCCTACTCCCAGTGAGAGTAAAAAAAGCCACGCCCACTCCAACAAAGCCACGCCCACTCCAACAAGGGCATATCTCCTAATTCTTTACAGTAGTGCCACTCCCTGGTGACGAAGCATTCAAATATATCAGCCTATGGGAGCCATTCTTACTCAAACAGCCACATTACACACCTTGGCCTGATTAGGCCTATAGACATAATGCAAAATCAATTCAGTCCAATTTCAGAGGGGCCCATCTTCTGTCATAGTTTTAACACTATTAAAAAACCCAAAGTTCAAAATTTTGTCTGATACTCAGGATTCAAGGCAATCTTTTAACTGTAACCCCTGGTAAAAATCAAATCAATAAAACAAAACAAAACAAAAAAATAGATCATATACTTTTAAAATACAATGGAACAAATATACATTATGGTCAAAAGGGAAGGAAAGAAAGCATAGTGAGAAAATACTGGACCAAAGCAAGACTGAAAACCTACAAGGAAAACTCCAAATTCTGCATTTCCATGTCTGAGGTCAAAATACTCTTTGGATCTCCAATTCCTTTGGCTTTGTTGACTGTAGCATACTTCATCCACTTGGGCTGCTTCCGGACCTGACCTACAGCTTTCCTTGTCAGTTATCCTACAGTTCTGGTATCTCTAACATCTTAGGATCTTCAACACAATCCACGATTTACCTTCAGAGCTTCATGAAATAGTTGCTCTGAGCTTCTCTGAAAAGACAACCATGACACATTGCTGGCCTCAGCTTCTTTACTTTAGCCTCGGGTGGAGACAACCACTTTCTTATATCCTTGACTCTAAAGCCAGAAATACATGACCAAAACTGCTAAGTTCTGCTTACTGGGGCTGGAACAAGTCCCTTGGTTCAATTGAATCAGCTTTCTGTTGTTGACAGTTTCCTTCACTGTTTTAACTTTTCTTTAATTCTTTTTCACAAATTAGAAGCTTAGCTGGGTGGAGTCTTGCCTTGAGGCTACCACTCCCTTTATTCCATTTAGCATTGGGCTTTTCTTTAAACATTTTATCTCCTTGAGCTCTGGATTTAGCTCCATTACACCTTCTGATGCTCATTTTCACTTCAAAACTCTACATTTTACATTTTTTTCCTTGCTCAGCTTACTCCTTTTCATTTAGATCTCCATAAGAGTGAACACTAATAACCACGCAACTGAGTCAGTGCTAGGCTGTCTTGAAATCTGCTCTGCCAACACCACTATTCCAAAATTCTTCAATTTCGTCTCAGGAAGACTTTTTGGATAAGTGCAGAAAGCAGCCACATTCTTTCCCAAAATATTACAAGAACAATCTTCAGGCTACTTACTACCATTCTTCTCTGAAACTCTTGACCTGGATCATCATAATTGGTCATAGTACCACTGTCTTCTACATCCCTACTCTTATGGTCCATGAAGCTCCACTTAATGCATTCAACCCCTTTCTTAATTCAAAGTCCCAAAGCCCACATTCCACAAGAAGCAGCATGGTCAGACTGACACAGCAGTACTCCATTCCCTGGTACCAACTTCTGTTTTGGTCTGTTCTATTGCTATGAAGAGACAACATTCCTATGGCAACGTTTATAAAAGAAAGCATTTAATTTTTGCTAGTTTATACTTTTAGAGTTTTTCTTCCATTGTTGTCATGATGGGGATCGTGAAAGAATCCAGGAAGATAAGGTGCTAGAGAAGTAGCTGAGAGTTCTCTATCTAGATTTGCAGGCAGCAGGAAGATAGATCTACTGTCCAATAGATAGACTTTTGAAAACTTCAATACCCACCCCCAGTTACACATTTTCTCCAACAATGCCACACTTACTCCAACAAAGCCAAACCTCCTATTCCTTTCAAATAGTGCCACTTTCTTGTGATCATCCATTCAAATATACAAGCCTATGGGGTCATGCTTATTCAAAACATCACATTGGCCTTTGACATTTTACATACTAATGATGGACATTATTCTTCACAAATAAGCCTTACCTCTGACAGCTAATTTCATTCTATATTTAGAAAGTAGTAAGAGAACATCTCTTTTAAAAATTCATAATTTCATTATTCCTCAGGGTCGTGCTTGTTTTTCTTATGCAATTTATACATGGGAATGATTTATGCCAATGAATGAGAAGTCTCTCTGGAAATACCTCTAGCATGATCAAATGTCTCATTCTTTGTCTCAGACAACAGTATTGTTCTTTGATCAATTTCCTACCCCTGTCCTTGTTGTCTTTGTTCTATGATGTAGTTGGTTGCAAGTGGTCCAGGGATGGGCTTGTCTTCCATTACTAGTTTTGCCAGGCCTGAACTAGATCAGCTGTACTTAGTGATGTAGGGAAACCATATACTGTGAAAAAAATGTAGCCTGCTAATGGCTCCCATATTCAGAATGTGGACTAGTAGTTCAAGGGTAGTACTGAGTCTTAGAAACCACAGGTTTCAGCTGATAAGCAGAGATTATATTTAAGTAAATTACACTCTAGCCTAAACAAAATCAAAGTTATCATTTTGTAGTTTCAAAATCAGCATACTATAAATAAGAGATTTTTCATGCAAATTCTAGTTCTTTACATTATTGCATTTAGGATCTACTATGTTTAAAATTAATGTACAGCTTTAGCCTATAGAAGATATAATCCACTTAGACATTCTAATTCTAAGATGTTCAAGGACCCTTAGGTTGCACAGAGCAGAAATGTGTGGTTTGTCTTTAACATGTACAAGATGTAATTCAACAAATTCTTATCAAAATCCATGGAAGAAAGAGTCATCAGAAAAAAACCAACAACGTTATTACCCTAGAATTACTGGCATATTACAAAATTATGGTTCTTATTTGACAATTTTCTCAAGAATAAGTCCAAATCCACACCTAGCCTCAAATTTTTTCCTTTAGGTGCCTCTATATATGGTTATTTTCACACTACCTGAAGTAGTGCTTTTATGTTTGTAGAACTCCTGGGCATGGACAGTGTCACATGACCTTGGTCTCAAGTATCATTTCTCTATCTTCAGTGCTTATAGACGTTTGCTTGCATAAACATATAAGATGATAGTTATTTTGTGAGTTCAGGCATTTATAATATCATTCCACTGCCTTCTGACTTTTACTGTTTCTGTAAAGAAATGAGACATTTCATTATTAAAAGAACCCTTAATGCTTTTCTAGTAGTGGTAATTTAAAGATTGACTCAGTCATGTTGCTAGAAGTTATTTTAGGGTCTGCTTGGCTCTATGGAGTCATAGAATTTCCTGAATGTGGAATTATATCTTTGTATTAGTATCAGAGAGCTTGGAATGTTCTCAGCAGATTTTCTTATAAAAAGCTAATTGTTGCTACATTCATTCACATTTTTTTCTAGAAGTTAAACTTTAAAAAAATTAAATGTCACTATAATGTCTTTGTTCTGTCTCTTGATTTTTCAAGACTCTTTCATAATTTTAACTCTTCAGTCTTTATTCTGAACAGTATATTACAACAATCTTCCAATTTCCTGATACCCCTTTTAACCACATCTAGTCTACTGTTAAACTAAATTCATTATGCTTTCAAAAGTTGATTTCCAAAGGTTTAAACATCTTCTTTT
Organism: Grammomys surdaster; assembly: GCF_004785775.1. Lineage (NCBI taxonomy): Eukaryota > Metazoa > Chordata > Mammalia > Rodentia > Muridae > Grammomys > Grammomys surdaster. Next base: position 5,672,123 of record NW_021604719.1, read on the forward strand.
TTTTACTTAATTTTATGTTTTTGAGAAATTCTATGTAAATATATTCTATATTTACAAATATATTTTATATATTTTATAAATATTTTATATTTATAAATATATCATCCTTCCCTCTTACTCCCTCAACTTCTCTCATGTTCCCACTCCCTGTTACTCTAATTTTTTGAAACCTTATATTTCATGATGGTTCTTAAATGCATTAACTTCCCTTTTAGCCCACCACTTATCAGAGGTAGTGGGAAAGAAAGGATACAGAGGAAGTGGAAATGTTTTAAAAGGTTCTTTGGAGCAACTCTCTGTTGTCTGGAAACTGGCTGTTCAGTTCATACGTTAGCTGCATCTCAATCCACTAGCAAATGTTTCATGGATATACCCGCAGTCCAGTTTGGTAGAGATGGGTTAGCAGCAGCAGTAACAGGACCTAGCAGAGACAGCCAGGCCTCAGCCTCATCTTCAGCAGGAGTCAGCAGGAGGGACAAGGAGGAATACCAGGACAAATTTTCTGCTGTGCCTCTCTCAATGAAGCAAAGATCAGTGATGATGCGAGACACTCAAATATTGCCCAGCCAGCTCTATAAGCAAGCTAAGTTCGAGTCCAATTTATACCCTCCAAACATCATGTGTCCTCCGCTAGTCTTGCCTCAGCACAGCATGTGTCTCAGGTGACTTCACTCTGCCAATCAGCCAGAGTCCATGGAAATGGCAATAAACCAGAGCACACCACCAGAGGGTTTTTTTTTGTTTTTGTTTTTGTTTGTTTTTTTGTTTTTTGGTGAATTTCTCTCTATGGAGTCAAACAAATGCAACTACGCAATGTAAGGCTAACCAATACATGTGTGCTGTTAGCAAAGAATCCTTTACCACTTGTCCTTTCACATGCTTGCTTTAGCAGAACATCCTTTTGCCTGTGTCTGCTTCAGTGAAATGTTCCTTCATGAGTCTGCCTTAGTCTTTCACCTGTATTCACTTCAGGAAAACACTCCTTCATGTGTTTGCCCCAGCAAAACACCACCCAACCCAACTGACTGTCTAAAGAACCCTTAAGTTTACTTAACCTACACAAATTTATAACTTCTCCTTTTAAAATTATTATTGTTACACACCTATACACCCCCCTTTACACTCCCACATACATGCTAACACACATACATAAAATCTACTGAGTTCATTGAATGTTGCTTATATATACTTATATGAAAATTTATTATCTCCATTACAAGAATAAATTATTTTAACATCTAGCAGCTAATTCTTAAATTTGTAATTGTATATGGGTTTGTTTTTAACTGTTATTTTTCCTGAGCTTTTCATGTGTGTTTTTTTTATATCTCTTGCTAACTACTTTTATTTTTAAATTATATATAGAAATAACTTGACCAGGAAGCAATGTCATCTATAATAAAAGTGATTATATTGTTTTGTTTCTGTGAGTTACATACAAATCTCACATGCAGCGATCATCCTATCCAAATGCATTTTTGTTAAGGACTGGAGTCAATTAACTTGAGTAAGCAACTGTGTTACTTGCAAGTACCTGTCTAATGTAGGTTTAATTTCATGTCTGTGAGACATAATTTTATTCTTATTCTTTTTAATGGTACTTTTTTGCCCTTGGTGGTACCTGATAAAGCTCTCTTTCTTCCTGGCCATTTATAACTATGGCTCTGAACACTGCCATCTACCTTGCTGTGATAATCTCAGAACCAGGGAGAGAGAGAACCTTGAAATAATGGTACATGCCATTGACTGGAATTCTACCCTGCAGCTGGCTATTAATTGTTTTCAATCTTGGAAGCTCTCTCAAACCTTAATGAAGTTATGATTGGTCTCCCCTGCTTCTTTCGAGCCACATCGTGTAAAGTAGAATGGCCTTGAACTTGCCATTCTCAAGCTTCAGCCTCCTACATAGTAGAATTACAGGCATGTGCCTCTATGCCTAGTATATCCAACTTTTACAGTTGCCTACATTGGAAAAATCATATAATTTTTTAAGGAGTTGTGAAGGGAAGGCATAATTTCAAAGGAAATGGCCTATGAACTGTGCCGCGCCGACCCTGACCAGCGGGAAGAAGACGCAGGACACCAGGTTCCTTCTCAAGGCAGTTTACTCAGGAAGCTTTAGCACTCTACAGATAGCTGGAAGATGGCCCCATCCCCTCCCGGGCACGGCTTATATTCCCTGCAGAGATCTACAGCAAACACGCCACATGGCGGCTCTCCATAGGTCTCGTCATGACACGTCATGTCAGACCACTGGCCGGCACAGCCTAAATGCCAAATATGGACTTGCTTACTCTACGGCGTTTGGGCAGCCGTCGCCGTCTTAGGGCGAGGTCCTCTTTTGTGCCTTACAATGAACAAAGATGCATGAGGAGATTTCTGAGATCTTGTCAGAAAACTCCAAGTAAACAAGACAAGAGTCGTGTGATCCCTGTTCCTCCATGAAATGCATTGTTTTTGGAATGTGGTTTCATGCCCCTCCCAGGTGTAGCAGATAGGAGTCAGTTTACTTCAGATTATTTATTATACCTGGCTTTTATTTATTTATTTATTTATTTATTTATTTGGCTCTATGGCAAAACATGTTTTTGCCACGTGTGTCTTGTCGTTTTGATTTGTACGCTTTACTTAGGTGACCCTCCATAACCCTTAGAATATAAATTGTCTGATGCTTTAAATCAGTGGTTCTCAATCTGTGTGTTGTGACTCCCTTTAGGGTCTCATATCAAATATCTTGAATATCATATATTTACATTAACAGTAGCAAAATTGCAGTTATGAAGTAGCATGATTTTATGTTTGGGGGTCACCACAATATGATAAACTATAATAAAAGGTCACAATGTTAGGAAGGTTGAGAACCACTGCTCTAAATAAAATTGGCTGTTGCATGAGCCCTTAGTTGGGCTCATTTTAAGCACTTTTCTCCTAGGTTCATGCTGCAATGGAAACAGTAAACATCTGGCCATTCTCCATTTCATGAAACCAAGTATTGTGACTATCTGGTTTATTCTTGATTTTATAATATTATTGGTTATATGCTACTAAATCATTTTTCATTTTTAAAATTTTACTGGTTAGCATTACACTTCAATTTGAGTAACTATATTAGAAAAGAAATTACTAACACAAGTACACAATACTGTTATTGGCAATATTTATCAAAACTTAAAAACTACAAACTATTCAATTATCAGTCTATAGTTAGATAAACAAATGATCTATTTCTAAAATAGAATATTATAAACCAATTGAAATGACAATACTAACATTACACACATTAAAGAGTAAACTTAAAATATCAACAGAAAATTGATTCAGTGGATAAAAGGGTTTGCCACCAAAACTGATAACCTTAGTTTATTCTTGAGACCCACATGTTTAAAGAAAAGAACTGTCTCCTGATAGACAGGTACACTGTGGCATGTGTTTGTCTAAGTGTGTGTGCAATATTTTCTAAATTATTTACAGTATCTAATATAATCTAGATACCATGAAATAATTATCATATTATATTGCTAAAGCATAATAAGAAAAAATGTTTGTGTTGGTTCATTACAGACTCACTTTTTTCTTATTTATTTTTGAAGTAGGTGAGGAATCAGGTAACAGTGAGGGAGGGCTGTGTGCATAGGGGCAGGCATTAAAAGTGAGAACTTGTGCTGCTTTTGCTATCATAGATGGTTTTAGTTTGGTAGAGATATGTCCTGAAAAATAAAGAGGAAAAAGAAAAGAAATAGGGAAAACGCATAGATGAGGAGGAAGTATCCTTTGTAATGGAAATTGGGCCAAAGATGGAAAACTGAGCATTTTTATTATATACATTTCAGAGGAATGAGCATACTAGTTTCAAACTCCTAGAACATAACTGTCTCCATTTGGTCTCTCTGTATATTCATACGTGATACTTGAGCACAGACGTAGGGAAACTTTATTAGGATTTCCTATTAGGTCTCACTTTTTATTCAGCTGTCACCACCTAATTCAGCAATCTGGTAGATGTAGAGATTTTAAACATGCCTTAACCGCCAGATTCCTGAAGACAGAACAATGGCTTTGCTAAGTGCAATTTTACATAACATAACTTCTTCCATAAATTTATTATTGTGATAGTGGTGTAGCTGTGAGAATCACTAAACATTCAGTTGATTAGATCCTAAGAATAGTTAGGATGAGACAAGTTTGCAGCAGCACTAATACATCTGTCAACGTTTCTTTCTGCTTGAAAAAAATGTTTCATCCATAATCAAGACATAAATCAATAATTATAATTTCAGTTCATTTTTAAATACTGTTGCAATCAACAAATTGTATAAGTGTCACCTTTCCAGAAAGTCATAGTAAAATATTTAACATGTGAATTAAAATTTTATACCTCATAGAAAAATAGCACAGTTCATAGTTTGTGGTCTAGTTCATTGTTTTAATATTTAAAGACATGCACCCAGGATGATTTCAGAGAATGGCCGACTCGGTACAACTCCAAGACAGGGTTTTCATCTTTGGTGCTAATAATTTTGTTTAGAATCGTTTGACACTGACACCCGGGAGAGTCTCTTTCAGTGGAGGTCGAGCCAGCTGTGGGACGGTGATCAGGCTGGTACTTCTCAGGCTGCATTTTTATCTTTAATTTTCCTACTTATTGCTGTAATTTGAATTTTAAAAACCTATACGTTCATCATAATAAATTAAAGCATATTTGAAATAAAAAAATTTTTGTTTAGAATCAGCTGCTGGAATTTGGAACTATGGTGTTCTTTAAGGTTTTGAAAATCTTGCTGTAGCCAACACCAGTTGGGTCATCTTTGATTTGTTGCAAACTCCTCCTCCAGAGCACATACTTGCTGGAGTCCAAAATAGATACTGCATCAATGCTGATAAGATGCATTGGCCCAATTATGTAGAAATCAGACCAATGAATTCATTATCAGAAAGACTCTTTATCATTGTAGTATACAAATAGCTAGGTCGTGGTAATAACTGTCAGGTGAAAAGGCTTTGGTTGGTTTGCTCATGTTTGTAAGTTGTTTAGGTGTGACATGAACTCTCTTGAGTGTAAGCGTTCAGATCCACAAATTAGGAAAAAGGTGACCACTGAGTCTCATACTCTGTGGCAGTAGTCATTTAACCAGTGTTAATCTGTTCGGTATGAGACGCACTAGGTTGAAGTGTGAAATAGGTGTCTGTAAACAACACAAGCTTTGCATCACTGAACTGGAATTTTTATCTGGAAAATTACTATGTAGTCAATATGCTGGTGTTTGTTTTAGACTTTGTCTCAGCCTACTTTGCAAGTGGAAAGAATATAAATAGATACATATTCTATATGGTATACATATACAAAATGTTCAATAAATAACCAAAGCAAAGAGCTGAGATAGAGCCAGAACACTCAGAAAATGGTTTACTTTAGGAAAAAAAAACAACAACATCAACAACAAAAATCCCCCACAAAAAAAAACCAAACCAAACCAAACCAAACCAAACCAAACCAAACCAAACCAAACCAAA
>NW_021604719.1:5677643-5680377 GCF_004785775.1 Grammomys surdaster
AACCAAACCAAACCAAACCAAACCAAACCAAACCAAACCAAACCAAATCAACCAAGTCGAGAGCTCATAAGCCACAGTAACAGAAAGACTTGTGATTCTGAGGAGTGAGCAGAAGGCATCAGAACCTACTATTAGTATGAAGTTGTATTGCTGTATGTACCAACGTGTATGCTTTTAATTTTGTTTCTCAAATGTGTGCAAGGCAGAGCATTTGCCCCAAAAGAAAACGTAATCTGTTTCCTATTTTTCTTCTTGAAATGTATTTAAATAGTGGGTTCATATCTTATAACCTCTAATCAGAAGGGAATTAAGCTACTTTGTCTATCCACATTATTTTCTGGGCATTTTACATGTAAGGCTGAAAGCTGTACATGAAAAATATTTTTTATTGGGAAAGATGCCCCCCCTTTGATGGCTGTACATGGACAGTCATAGTCCCCAAAGAAGTGTGCTGACCTGGATGTATAATTTGTCTCACATGCCCTAAATAGAATCAAAACATTCATAATTTAAACCTGATTAGATAGAATCCTCCAACTGTTTTCCATAACACATCCTCAGAGAAAACTTCTGAAGATGTCTTTATTCCATTACAATTCAATTCTAGGTCCTTATTATACACAACACAAAGCCATTAATAATTCCTCTTCATTTCCAAAGTTAACTCACACCCTTGCCTCATGATACCCTATTGGAACAAGACAAACAATTGATTTTTCCAATGTCTTTTCTAATTATATAAACATAAGAATAATCTGGGTGCAAACATAATCACACGGCTTATACTCATAGGCCTATGCTTTTCAGAACTCAATATTTATTTGCCTTTTAAAAGCACATTAAACTTAAATTTCTCTTTGTAGATGACGACACACAATTTAAGTTACGGGGAAAACACAACACAGACACATGATATTTATGCTTCAGTTGCCCCTGCCATCCAATTTAAAGCAGAATCTATATTCTCCTGAACAAAAGGTTTGTGGTGTAGGTTTGCAAATATGTTTTTAATCTATTGACCTTAAAGACAAATAAGAAGCAAAAGGCAATTAACAATAATGACAATGTTAACCTGCAATCTTGGCTGGAATATGCTAGTTCCATACTCATGTTCTTTTATATACTATGTTAATGAAGGAAAATCAAGGCATGTCACTTTCAGCATATAATCCCATAGTTAGTACATTTTAATTAAGGGCTTCAATGCTCTATGGAAGTGGAGGGCTAAAATATTTCATCTGTCAGTGAGTGTATTTGCCTTCCTTGTTGCCCTTTTCTGTGTATTTCTCATTGGTTGAATGAGGAGGACACCAGGCATCATTAAAGTGAGAGTTCTCAAATGCTTGTGGAGTAGCACGTTTTATAGCCTGTGGCTTGCAGTTACTTTTATATAAAGGACTTTTCTGAATATCTGATGAAAGTGAGGTGTTCAGATACTAATCACTGCATAGGAATTTGGGGAGCTCATATATTACAAATGCTTTCCACTCCAAGCTCCATTGCAGTAGGGAGTCCAACATCAGTTATGGGTGTCTTGGTGAGCACCCAGCATCGTAGTTCTGCATAGAGAAAGGACTCATTTATGCAAATAAGGTAATGATTTTTCCTCTACTTGAGACAGTGTCTCTGTAGCTCAGAATGTCCTGAAAATCATTATGTTGCCTCAAACTAGTGTGGATCTCAGACTCATGGACACTGTGGTTACAAGCTAAGCCACCATGCCCAATTTTCTATATCTTTTGAACTATGGAAGAATGACTCAAGAAGAGGTTAATAGAAATAACTTATCGTTAGACATTTAAAACCTTTTTTGATTTAAAATATAAATTATTTCTGAATGGCTTTAAAACACATTTTATCAAAGCATGGGGTAGGGTGGTGCACTGGCACTTAATTTAGTTTTGATCCTTGACAGTTTCACATATTTATAGAATGAATCCTAATTGTTTTTAACCAATCTCCCCTCTCTTTCCCACTGAAGCTTTTTTTTTTCTAACAAGGCCCATTCTTATCTTCAATTTGTGTGTGTGTACATCCCACTAAATTGGACTAGGTTTGTTTACATGAGTAGGAATGGGAGGTTATTTGCTAGAGCACGAGCAGTTTATTAGTGGTTGGACGATGAAAGAAAGTGGTATCCTTCTCTCAGACAACAGTAGTCCCTTAGGAAAGGAAGGGGTCATTATCCATGATGAGATATTGGTAGGCCCGATCTTGTACAGATTGTTTGCAGGTAACCACAGCTTCTGATAGCTCATTGTTGCAATGGCTAGATCATGTCCAGAAGACATACACAACTCCTCATCCTCTGATTTACATGTATTTTCTGCCTTCTCTCTTCCACGGTATTTCTTAAGCTCTAGAATCATTGAATATATATATATATATATATATATATAAATTTTTATATATATATATATATATATACCCATCCCACAGTCACTCTCACCACTTTGATGAGTTAAAAAAAGTCTTTGCATTAATTGGAAAAGAAACTTCTGAGAACAAGATAGAGAGCAACACTGATCTATGGATATAAACACAAATATTTAAAAGACATTTTCACAACATGGCTGCTTAGCAAAAATAAAAGAGGAGAAGAAGGAGGAAGAGTATGAGGAGCAGAGGAAAGAAGAAAAAGAAGGAGGAGGAGGAGGAGGAGGAGGAGGAGGAGGAGGAGGAGGAGGAGGAGAAGGAGAAGGAGAAGGAGAAGGAGAAGGAGAAGGAGAAGGAG
>NW_021604719.1:5680387-5681895 GCF_004785775.1 Grammomys surdaster
AGAAGGAGAAGGAGAAGGAGAAGGAGAAGGAGAAGGAGAAGGAGAAGAAGCACTCCCTTTGAATCCACTGAATTCATAGTTATGGTGATCTTGAGCAAGCTTACAGCACCAGGTATTCATTTCCTTCTTCGGAGCAGTTCTGAAATCCAGTCAGAAACTGACTGGTTACCTTCGTAACGCTCATGCCATTACTGCACCATACTAACACACCTTGCTTGGCAGTTGACATATTGTCTTGGTTCTGCAAAATCTACATGATTTTGTAAATTTTGAGTATTATCAGGACTTTGTCTGCCCCAAGAACAAAATCAACAGGGATCACAAAACAAAGTCACAAATAAACATAAGACTAGCATTGTGAAATATCAAACATCCTTTATCTTGTCACTAAAATCCCAGAGATTCCCAGAACACCTGCTACGTAACCATGAGGTAGCTAGAAGAGAAGTAAAACCTCATGCTGGAAAATGAAGAAATGTTTAACTTGTACCTAGGTGACCATGCCATTGGTTTTCGTTTCACTTATGTTGAATCCAAAGTTTTCAAATGTGTCATAAGAAATCACTCTGGTGTATAGAAAAACACATAATTAATTATTCTTGACACTATTTCAGTGTGTATGCCTACTCCTTTTTGGAACAGCTCTTTTTACTTGAAACCTGTGCCCAGCTACAATGAAATTGATGTGCACGAATCTCTGCTCTTTTTCTGGTACTTTTTTGTTTCTGTAACTATAGCTATTAGAATCTGTATACTATGCATATTTCTAACATATTTTTTATGACAATGTATTAGAAACTGTTCTGTCACTCTCTCATTTAGAAGAGTAAAATAATATATAAACATGGAACAGTTAAGGCAGTAAATTGAGTCAAGACAACACCGGGGGCTTAAAGCCAGAGTTCCTAAGCCAGAGCTTGAACTCCTCATAACCATCCATCATATATGACAAAAAGTGAATTAATTACATTGACACACCTAAATATCCGTCCTCCAAAGATCTTTTCCCACCTTGCTTGCCTAAGATCTTATAGTAAATAATAAAGATTGACTGTTTAAAACTTGAAGATTTGATTTCCCTACTGTCACTTATTGTCACAGGCCCCTGTGTAGAAATCTGAAACCAGTTTTGTAAGACTCTCCTATTTCTTTACTTTATAAGGTTCTTCTCAACTCAATGCCTGGAGATGAATGAGGATTTACCACAGAGCTAACTAAATGTTAGTTGGTAATGAAAACTTTTTAGAAGGGAAGTAATTTCAGGGCTGAGTTCAATTTTACAGTTCCTCAGTTCAAATGCTTACTTTTATTCATGAATACAAAGATTGTTTATAAAACAATGCAAAATTAATTTATTCATCTTTTTTCTACTATATAATGAGTATTGTAGAATACAAAATAATAAAAAAATGAAAACAACTCATTACCACACCATCCACATATTTTCCAAGCTCCTTTTCCAGATTTTTTTATAGAGGTGTATGCCTTTCTTTCTCTCCCCTTTCCTG
>NW_021604719.1:5682295-5693710 GCF_004785775.1 Grammomys surdaster
TCTTTCTTTCTTTCTTTCTTTCTTTCTTTCTTTCTTTCTTTCTCTCTCTCTCTCTCTCTTTCTTTCTTTTTCTTTCTTTCTCCCTTTCTTATTAATCATTCCACCTCAAATGATATTCCCCTTACTGGTTACCCCTCCACAAACCCCTGATCCCATATCTGCCCTCTTCCCAATCCCCTTTGCCTCTATGAGGGTGCTCCCCCACTTTCCCACCCACTCCTGTTCCACTGTTCTAGCATCATCCTACACTGGGACAGCAAACCTCCACAGGACCAACAGCATCTTCTCTCACTGATGTCAGATAAGGCCACCCTCTGCTGCATATGTATCTGGAGCCATGGATCCCTCCCTCTTTTGACTGTGTGTGTGTGTGTGTATGTGTGTGTGTGTGTGTGTGTGTTTTACCTTTAGAACAATTGCAATTATACTTTATTAAGAAAAAACCCCAACTCATTTGGAAGTCCATTTTTAATAGAACTGGGCAGATTTCCCAGGCCATCTGCCAAAAATACCATATACAAAAAATATAGACATTTGAATTTGAGGACCTTTCCAACTGGAAGGCTCTCCAGAAGAATCTTTCCTTGCTTCTCCCTTGACTTTTGACAGTTGACAACAATTCATTGAGTACTGCTTGCTGACAGACAGATACAGGAGCAGTTTCTGCCTCTTAGTTATGTCCTGACTTTTGCTTCTCTCCTGGCATCTAACTATGATAGACTATAATCTATAATCTGAATAAACTCCTTCAGTTACATTTAGTCATGGTGTTCTTCAGAGCAACAAATAGCAAAGTAAAACATAAGAATGGGAGATAGAAAATAAAGATGAAATAAAATTATTGGAGAGGCCTCTGATGTAAGGTAGCAAGCACATCTTTACAAGAAGATTTAAGATGGATTAGATAAGGCCATGAGATGAAACAAAAAAAGAGGGCCACTTATATGGCAGAGAGACAACCTGACAAGACCTCAATCTATGATGTTCATTGTCCAGAAGTCTGAGGAATACATTGCAGTTGTTTAGCCATCTAGTGTAGGGAACCTGTTAGAGCAGAGCTAGATTAGGTGGAACTGCTTAAGAAAGATGGGCTGAAAGCCAGCCATGGTGGTGCACCTCTGTCATCTTAGCCTTCAGAAGGCTGAAGAAGAAGATCGTGAACTCCTGGCTAGCCTGGGATGCATAGCAGGACCATCTTGAAAAGACTTTTTAAAGGTCTCTAGACAGCTCTTGATATTCAGACACCATTCAGTGACATATACCCTTAATTGCTGTCTTCTCTTTCTACATTGGTTTCTGTCCTTACAGTCCTTGAAAATCCCAGCATTATTAGAATAATTTTGCCTCCTCTTAGTTTCATTTAACCAGATTTTACTTCCCACAGCTGCAAAGTGCTTTAGTATGCTGACATGATATGGATTTAATATCTTAATTTGTCAGAGGCTTTAATGTTGGCATTAAATGTTTTAATATCTGCTAGGATTATCCCTCTTTGAAGGTCTTCTTTTCTTAGAATTGCTTTAGACTTATTTTTTCATTTGTTTAGGTGTGAACTTGATGACAGTTATTCTATGATATTTAGTTACAATTGCATTTTGCACACACAACATTCTTGAATAAATTAGTAATTCTTTAGTGTACCTATCAAAAAATATCTTTGCATTTGTTTCACTGTCATTTTTATATTATTTTGGTATATTTTCCAGATATATGTGACTTATACATTGTTCCATTTATTATGTGAATTATTTTCTTAGCACCTTTCCAAATATGACTTCTGCTTCTAGCATGTGTGCGGATCATTCTTACCTGTGAATCCAAAACATTTCATGATACCTATTATTTCTAATATTTTTATGTGTTCTTTCAGATAGTTAAATAGACAGATATTTTATCATTTCAAGTTTCTTGTCTTCCAATAAGAATCTATTGTTTCAGGATTTTCTATTGTTAATTTGTACTGGGGAGTGGCAACAGAGTTCTTAGAGGAGGTAACTGTCTTTGGTCCTGGTTCTTTTGATCAGAAGAGAAATGAAGACAATGTGTTAGCTGGAAGACTAGCTAAGGACTATTAGCAAGAAACAAATTAAAAACATCCTAGTATCCCTTTTGGGAATAGGCCTGCTGCTACCACTATACACAGAGCTTGCATCACCAGTACTATTAGGACTTACCCCAACACTTACTGATCTGGAGTAGCAGGCTTGCTTCCATTGCCAGCATATCATCCAGTTTGACTGCTCCTTCTCCTTGCTTGTTGGTGTTACAAGGCCAAGTCAAATTGATGTGTCTGTTTTCTCTAGACCATAAGGATAGTTAGAACTTATGAGGGGTTGGGGGGCTCTATATCAGCTGGTGCTTGGGAAAAATGATAGTTGCCTATCACATTTGTACTTCCAGAACAGGAATATATCAGGATATATCTGTGGTGAAAAAAATGACTCTCTACACTTTCATCTTTTAATTCTTCTGCTTCGTAGTTTGTTAACAATATTAACTGATTCACTATAACATTTAAATGCATGGATATAACATTGTTCAATCATATTCATTCTATTACCCTCTTAGCACCAAAATCTCCCTCTTCTTCCTAAACATCCCTCCTTGCATATTTTTTCTTCTAAAATGGTATACTTGAGAGAGAAAATATGTCATACTTATCTTTGGATGTTTGACCTATTTTTATTAACATTGTGATCTCTAGTCTCTTCTCTTTTCTCAAGAAACCATCATTAAATTCTTTTTATGGCTCACACAACATTGTGTTTATATATTGCATGTTTTATTCATCCATATATTGGCAGGCATCTAGGTTGAGTTCATAACTTACCGTGACTAGCGCTGCAATAAAAAAAGAGAATGCAGCTGTCATCACTATATACTGACTGTGGTTCTTCTGAGCACATCCCTAGGAGTTGGAGCTGGATCATAGTATATAGTTCTACTTTTAGTTTTTGTGAGGAGTCTCTATAGCAATTTCCATAGTGACTCTACAGATTTGTATTTTCACCAACAGTGCTTCCTTGTCAGGGTATATTCTCTCCAGCATTTGTGGTGTTTGTTTGTTTGTTTCTGATGATAGCCACAATGACTTGGGTGGGATGGAATCTCAATATGGTTTTTCATTTGCATTTCCATGGTGACTGAAGGTGTGCTAAGTATTTCTTCCCCAAGATTGTTATGGGCCACTTTTGCTTCTTTTGAGAACAGTCTGCTGAATTAATCTACCTATGGAATTAATGAATTACTTCTTTTACTTTTAACTTTTTGGAGTTTTGGTTTTTTTTTTTCTATTTTTGGTTATTGTTCCTCTGTTAGATAAAGAGCTGGCAGAGGTTGTCTTGCCTGATGTGGGCAATCTAGTCAGTCTCTTAGCAGTTCTGTGAGAAGCTGCTTCATGGAATATTGGTCAGTTCTTGGTATTTCCTGAGTGGCTGGAGTCTTCTCGGAAGTGTCTTATCCTTGTGGTGTTTTCCCACTTTTCAGTAGTTTAAAAGCTTCACATCTTGTGTTAAGTAAGATTACTCATCCGTCTTGAATTGACTTTTGTAGGGAGTGACAGATTGGGATGTAGGTTTAGTCTCCAAAACTGGATATACAGTTTTCTATGCAACATTTGTTAAAATATGTTATTTTCCCAATGCATTATTTTTATTACCTTTATTAAAACTTCCATTATTGATTTCAGTAGAGTAACTTTGGGTTCTTATCATGAAAAAATAATGCTACACTCAGTTGAAGTCTATATTTATACTATGAGACCTGTGAATTCTGTGTAGCATTTCTCTAAATCATAAATATATTTAAAATTTTACAATTGGCATTTGCTTAGAATGCCAGTTTTTATTTGACAAATTACTAGTCCTTATTACATTAACAGTCTCTATTACATTAATAATATCACTATTATTGAGGAAAACATACTTCTGCAATAAACTTCTTATGATTATATTTAGCTCTTTGCATGACTCTCTGCTTCTTTTTTTTCTACTTGACAATGTGCATTTAATATTATTACTCACTGGTGAACCTGGCCAGGATACACCCATGGGACATTTGCTCTATGAAGATTTTGCTGCTTTCCTGTCATTTAATAGTGTCAGAATTATGCGTTATATAAGATCATGAAGAGATTTTGCTGACATACCACTTATTTAGAAGTAGTGATTATATTACTGGTTAGTTAGGACTTACTGCTAGGGAAAGTCATTTAAACTTTAGAATATTCATACCAAACTTTTAAACAGCTTCATCATGATTCTTTTACTCTGAATGATTTCCATGGATTTTTTTTTAATAAAAAAATCTAGTTTTTGATGCTGGGTTGATTAGTGGATGAACTTCTGACTTCCTCTTTTCTTACAGAATTGGGTGATTTTTCTGTAGCTTATTTTAAGGTCATCTTCTTGATTTAAGATTGTTAATTAATTATAACTTGTGTGGTTCAGCTACTTGTTTCCTTCTGGGATATAGCTTTAAGAGTGTCATGAATGTAGGCCTCATTCATTTCTAGAAATTCTGAAATTCACTTCGAATTTTTTAGTTTGAAGTTATTTTAAATATATTTTGACAAAATGTTTTTTTCAATTTTCATTAATTTTTTATATAGATATACAAATATATGTGTCTATTGACTACACTTGAGATATACAAAATATGTCTACCCACAATTTTGGTCAAGAGAGATAATTGAAATAATTTATATTTATAAAGCATATCTATTACATTCAGCATTATGGTCAAGTGAGATAAATGAAATAGTTTATGAATATTAGAGTCAGAATGGAAATATAACTTCTTTTTTTGGAGACATTGTGTTTTATTGGAATACAAATATGGGTACGTTAATAAAACATGAATCTAATATAATGTCAATATATGTATATAACATACATATTAATAGACATATGCTCATTTAATATGCATAATGTACATTTAATAAGAATGTTTATAAAGTTACACCTCATTGTTTTGTTCATTAGATTTTTTTCACCTCTCATTCCATAAATTAACACTGTCTTTTAATAATTTTTCTGTGTTTTCCCCATATTTCATTATTTAGGTGATATATTGCTTTGTTGTTTGCTGTATAAAGAATTAGCAGAGATATAATCTCACTTTATGTTTATACCTTTGGTAATATATATTATTATTATTGCTTAAAATCAATACTGTCATCATTTCTTTCTATGTCTTGGTCCATATTGGTTCACTTCTTTATTTTAAATTTTATCATTTTGCTTCATTAAATGTATTTTATATACAGCAAAATTTAGATTTTAGAAGAAATTTGAATATTTTATGTTTTAATATTTTATATTACTTTGACTTCATTTTTATGTGACTGCCCTTTAGCATATTCATGTTATTATATATCAACATTAGCAAACACTTATTCATCAAAATTTTATTTCTTTGTAAATTAGTCTTCAGCTATATTTTTTTATTTATTGTATTCAATCTAATCTTCCCTGTCTCGTCCTCTTCCTCTATCACCCACTGTCTTTTTGTCTATGCTAGTTCTTTCCCCAGTCACTGTGATGCAGTATGCTATAAGAAGGAAGCTAAGGGAGGAAAGACTTGTTTTGCTTCACATTTTCTTTTCTTTTTTTTTTAACTAATTTTTTATAGGATATTTTATTTACATTTCAGATGTTATCCTCTTTCCCCATTCCCCCCCCACCCCCACCCCCACCCAGAACCCCCTTATCCCATCCGCTCTCCCCCTGCTTCTACGAGGATGTGCACCCACCCACTCATCCACTCCCACCTCCCCACCATCAAATTCCTCCACACTGGAGCATTCAGCCTTCACGGGACTAAGGACTTCCTCTCCCACCCCTGCCCAACAAGGCCATCCTCCCCTACATACACAGCTGGAGCCATGGGTCCCTCCCTATGTACTCCCAGGTTGGTGGTTTAGACCCTGGGAGCTCTGGTTGGTCGGTATTGTTGCTCTCCCCGTGAGGCTGCAAACCCCTTCAGCTCCTTCAGTCTTCTCTCTAACTCCTTCATTGGGGACCCCATGATCAGTTCAATGGTTAGCTGTGAGCATCTGCCTCTGTATATGTCAGGCTCTGGAAGACCTCTAAGGAGACAGCTATATCAGTCTCCTGTCAGCATGCACTTCCTGGCATCCACATCAGCATCTGCCTTTTGTGACGGCACATGAGACGGATACCCAGGTGGAGCCCCTCCTTCAGTTTCGGTCCCACATTTTGTCTCCATATTTGCTCATTTTCAAGAGAACGGTCAATCATGGTGGGGAAAGCATGGCAGCGGTGGGGAGAGGCTGCTTGTTCACATCTTACAGACAAGACAAATTGAAGAAAAAAGAATAAACAAGTGCTTATACTCAACTCCCTTTTGTCCTTCTTCTGTTATATTCCATATAATCCATCAGTTCATAGTATAGTGCCTCTCACCTTCTGCCTTTCCTCCTTAGTTAATCCTCTCTGACATGCTCTCACAGCCATACCCAGTTGCCTAGGTGATTTTAAATATAGTCACATTGACAATACTAACTTTCACAGCACCTATATTTACTAACTTAGTGTAGTAGTCATTTAGGAATGTATTTTCTATGTATGAACTGAGTATTGAAACAAGTCCTTACTTGAAAGACTTCTACCACTGACAGAGACCCCTAGCTTCTTTTGTCAAGAATGAATTCTTCAGATTTGAATATCATATTGTATAGAGTCAGCACCTTTTATCTTGATATTGCCACATAGATGTTTGAGCTACTGTATTAGATGAACATGCCCCTGCTTCTCCAAATCTATTCCCCACCACCAATGAAAGAGAGGTTAGAATATTTTTTAATTCAATTATTTATTTCTAGTTTTTAGATTATAATTTGATTGCATTTTCCCCCCTTCCATATAGCCCTCCACATTGTCCTTCAGATTAATGACTTTTTAAAAAAACTACTCTCCTGACTTCTACCCTGCCCAGATTTGTCAAATTCCCTGTGGTTCTTTGTGTAGAGTAGAAGTCTCATGGGCCTTTCTCCATTCAGTTTGGAATGTTCATTGATACCCTTCTTGTTCAGCTCACACTGGATAGTCAGGTTGGTGAGACTGTATGGATGTAGCTTCTGATATTACTAGGAGACACAATCTCACAGTAAACTCCAGATCTTGGTTCTTACAATCTTTCTGTCCCATAGGAAACATGTAGGTCCTTATGCTCAATGATAATCATTAGAGAAAAAAAAATATTAAACATACAGGGTTGACCCTTCAAGGGGAGAACTATGTACTTTGTCTTCTGCTCAAAAGACTGGAAGCAGACATGATTAATAGTCTGGTGACCTTTGTGCTACATGTTAGGCCACATGGAATGCCCCCACCCACCCACCGCAACCCAACTCTGAGCCCATATTCTCAGTTAATCTATGGAACCTATCATTATGGAAGATATCACTTGTACTTTACATATCATTTCATATAGTCATATCTTAAGCTTTGTTGTTGTACACATGGGGTTACATGAATTATCACAAGGAAACATTTTTTCCCAAAACTTTGATGTGCTTAAATATGCCTAAGATAAGATATTCAAGGTCAGACTTTCAAAGTTTGAACCAACACCAGCTACTGAGTCATGTTGAACCAAACTACATTCTTGCCTACTATGTAGAAGGATATTTATTCTGCGACATAGAGAAATAGAGGAAGGGGAGGGAAGAAATAGAGGAAAGGGAGTGGAAAAAAGGAGGCTATCAGCCATGGAGAACCACGATGTTTCCAACGCTGTCCTGGGTAGCAACTTCTATCAAAAGGTTAGATATAGGGTAACAACTCTAATTGTGTGGGCATCTTGTTGATTGAACATTTCTAAATACATAAATCCTTTAGATAATCATTAAGCTTTAAGAGTATCATTTCTACCTTACTGAGAGGATGGCAGATATTATCTGGGATTCCGCTGAGCTTTATGGATGCAGTGTGGTGGATTGACACAGCCATCCCCCATGCTAGCATCTTGTGGGTGCCAGGACCTGTGTATCTAGCTAGCCAGAGCCCTGGTCAGAGCAGAGGAGTAGCAGGAACATGGTGGCTGCCCAGGAACAAGCCAGACCGGGGGCATTTTTCTAAATATTACCCCTACACTAGTACAAATCAACACTCTGCTGGCTGGTAAGACCTCAAACTGTCCCTTCTTCCACAATGTCCCATTCTATTTTCCCTCTAAAAATATCTAGAACTTAAATGTTTAAAATTCAAACAAGGATATGTTTTGTAAATTGTGTCAAATTTATTTCTCCTATTACTTTCAACACTTTTAAAAGTAATTTTGTTAATTTCTGACAAATTTTATTTTACTTTACCTTTCTGCATATTAACTTTTCCATCTCCATTTAACTCCATCTTCACTAATGACATCATTGTGTTACTAATCCCCTCCATTTGGTCTATTTCCATTGCTTTTCTATACTATTCATTTGGTGGGGAGAGGCTAATTTGGAATACACCAGGGAAAAGTAGGTCTTAATTGATTCTAGTTCCTCAACATCGATGCTACAACGCTTTGGGTGTCTAGGTCTAATGCTTTTACTTTTGAAAGTGGAAATCTGAAGAATTTGCCTGACTGAGCCAAAGGCATACACTTTATTTAAAGGGCATTTTATTTAGAATTCCTTTTAAAAGTGTTCAGAAACAGTGTACAATGAAAAAAATCAAACCAGCTACTTCATCATGTATTTACTATTTTTTTTTTTTGCAGCTAGCACTAAGGAGGAATGACTTTCTATTTCAAGGGAAAGTCAGAAAAATAGGCCAGTACATATTTCTTTATCATAACAGAGGCACACACATTGATGGAAGGTTTTCAAAATTTAGATAAAGTCTTTTTATTCCCAAACTATCCTATTTGCAACATAAACAAGAATGTATACATTTGTAAACTTATTTTATTTTATTAACTAGAGGGGAATTAAAATATTACTCAAATATAGCACTGGTTCTATCCTTTATAGGAAAATAAAACATATGCAATTTGACCAGCACAAATGATAGCCTACAGTTATTGTTCTGTTAATGTAATAATAATGTATATATAGTGAACTAGGAATGACTATTAGAATATTGATTTGTTACAGCTCCATGAAATGTTTATTGTTTGTATGGGATGAAAAACTCCAAAGATCTACTAGCCCTCTATTTATGCTGGTCTGGGCAGCTGGACATCTCATGTATCTCTCACTATTTCTTTGTGTTCTGACTGGTCTTGCTTAGTAATTGTCTAGTTATTTTTTTTTGCATTAATGACGGCAATCATTCTGATAAAAACTAAACCAAGGCATCCCACACTAAGCATGTGATGACTGCTTCCCTCTCAGTTCACATTTCTTTCTGGCTAAGTACTACTTCCTTTCTGTTTTCTAGCTGTACACGTGGACACCTGCTTCATTTCCTAAAGAGTATTTTAAGTTCACCAAGACCAGAAGCTCAAAATATTAGCCCTGTGTCTGTTATGTTTCCCAGTGCATTATAGTGCTTATTAACAGGATTTTTCAAACACTGTCAAACACCTGCTGAAGGAAAAGCCAGCTTAGCCCTTTTATTCCCTTAGGTTGTTCTGGCAGTACGATGATGAAACATTGAGTCAATTGTCACCAGAATGTTAAATGGATAAAATCCTGTGCTCAGCTTTGACACTTGTATGGAAGAGTCTTCCTTAAAGGAGAAAAATTGGAGTATCCCTCCCCCTCCCCCGAAAGCAAGAAACTAAACAAATAAATAGAAAGACTTTTCCTCAGTAAATTTTTTCCTATGCTCCAAAGACAAAGTCTTTCATTGGGTAAAGAATTGTCCCAATCCCCTTTGGGCTGTAAGGAAAGCTCATTGGGGGAGATGTTTATTTTTTACAACTTACTTTTAACTTTGATATGTTTTATTTTACTAACTCATCCATCCCATTTTGACTCTTGATCAATAAGGAGCCTTGTTGGGATTTGCCTGAATTTCAAAGAATAAAGGGTACATCGTATTTGTCATCCTAAAGTTGATCTCTGTTGGGTTTAAAAAAAAATCCCTCTCAAGATTGGTTCCAAAAATTTGGCTTTAAACAGGTTCTTACTTTCTTGGGATTAATAATTCATATATTTTATCGCATTTAGGGCATTTCTGTATGTCCATTATACCTATATTTCTGTACAGTCAGTAAATTTTGTAGCTCTTAAAATCCATGAAATGAAATGTAGGTTTGAGAAGCCATAATACTATCAATACATTAATATTTATGTAGCTCTTTTCATGACAAACATTCTGAAATGCTCGCTGGTAAAAGAAAGTGAAATAAAGCCTGAAGAGAAAGCCTGTGATTTCAAGCCAAAAGGTCACTTTCAAAGACAAATAAAATGCAATATGTGTAGCAAAGAGATTGACCAGCTCATACTGAAAATAGTATGTCTGGCACAGAGAACTGGAGTTATGGGAGCAGCCTCTCAGCAACCAGTAAGTGTTTTAATTAACTTGTCATGTTTGGCACATTCATTGCCTTTATTCAGAAAACACAGGATTTGATAGTAAACTTCCCAGAGTTTCAGCTCATGACCACTTTCACAACTGTATTCATATGATTTTGTAATTCCAGATATAACAAGGGTTAAATAAACAGACAGAATCCACTCATGAAGACTATTTGATTTCCTGTGGTATGCTATTTTCTTCACACCTAATGGACACAAATAGGTGCTATAAATTATGTGAATTTATTTCTGTGATGAGGTCATTCATGAATGAATGCTGTCTATGGAGGGGAAATGACCTTCCATGTAAACCTGCTGCTTCTCTGATCACGAGTCTCTCTGCCTAATTTCTTTTAGAGATGATGGCTTTACAGACAGGTATTTTACTTGAAAACACTTTTTGGTTCTAGTAGGAGTAGAAGTGAGGAGAAGGAATAAAGAGTGCGATTATAGTAGAGGACACTGGGGAAGTCCAACATCATCATGGGAGTCAGAAATGGAAGTTTCCAGAATGTCATCTAATTCAGAAAACCTTGAAATACTCTTGTTAGAAGATTTTAGTGGATCACAGTTCTTCAGCAACTAGGAAAGCATTTAATATTTCCCAGGTGTGACCGACCATGTTACTCCACAAAAGAAATCTAATGAGAGACTGTTGCTTACTGATGCCCCCTGCTCCATGAATCCAGATCTGGGAGGCCTGGGCGAAAAAGCTGAACATGCACTCTTTGTCTTGACCACCCTCATTCATCTTACAAGAAAAGAACATAAATGAGAAAGAACCCAAACTTATTCACGTACGTTATGATTCTGGCATATTACACAGAGGATTGGATTTTTTTTTCTGGTATAATTGCACATTGCAGCAATAAAAACTATTGGCTTAATTCATTCTTTGTCTCCCTCCCTCCCTCCCTCCCTCCCTCCCTCCCTCCCTC
>NW_021604719.1:5694110-5707403 GCF_004785775.1 Grammomys surdaster
CTCTCTCTCTCTCTCTCTTTTCCTGGCCAAAATTCCTAAGTGCAAGATTGTTTGTTTATACAAGTCCTACTTTTCTGACTTAAACAAGATTTGGCTCCACATAGTCTCCTTGCTGTGGTTTTATTGGTAGGTCAATTGTCTGACTCTGGTTCTTCAAAACTCCATATATTCCATAGTGCTGCAACCCTGCTTTTGAGTCCTGTGACATTCAGGTTCTTGTCATAGCGCTTACCCACAGGCTATGCTCTTGAATAGTTTATGTTGCTTTCATCAACTCATGCATGTCAGATGTTTTTCTCCATCTTTAAGACCTTATTGAGGCATTGGCTTTTCTAGAGATACATTTATAACACCCCTTCCTGCCTCTGAGCTTGGGTTCTGCTCTCTCTTCAGGTATCCTCATAGGACCACTAGGCTACTTGTAGAACCTGCCAAGTCTCAAATGACTACAGCGACTTCAGTTACTTCATTTTTGCATTCTAAGCACCTGCCAGAGTTTGTGGTGATTATTAAGAGCACAAAGCATATTTCAATACATGAATGGTAACAGTAGGCAAAGAGTTTAACTTCACATAGTTACTACACAGAAAGACTCATGGTATTTAGGGTGTCTTGCAGGAGATCCTCACAAAAATCCTTACCTGTAACTAGTGTCACCAAAGACCTCTATCTGGCAGCTCAAGATGAATGAATCTCAGTTTCTGCTCTAGCAGAATTTACATTAGAACCATTAGATAATCCTACGGGCTATCTGAGAATTAAATTAACAAGGAAAACAAAGCAAACAGAAAGCAGGTTTATGACATCAACCCAGAGGGTTCAATCGTGCTGGAAGGCCTGAGACTGACTTCTGCAGAGTGTCCCTATTCTTGTTCTTGTTTTGTATTTGTTCTTGTTTTTCACAATTCTTCTTTATGGATCCAGAAGGCAGGTACGCTTACTCTCCAGGTGGTTTTGTCTTTCATCCTAAATTGTAGGCTTCATAGATTTACATCTATTTCTTCTGAAATGTGCTGCTTGCTGATTTACATATTTTCCAGGCAAGCATTTTTCAAATACAGTATAGGTTCCTGGTGCAGGTCTTTTTCTGTTGACATGCAGCAGTTGGTGGTACAGGCATGATTGTCTGAGGCTTTTACAAATGTATCATTGCCTCTTTACCTTAGATAGAAACTGGACTGAGCATGGACTGAGTGCTTGAGCTATTGATGTTTTGTACAGAATCTGCGTTAGTACCCATTACAGTAGATCCATGTCTGTTGGTTTTGTTTGAGACAGGGTCTCTCTGTGTAGCCCATGCTGGGTTACTGTGCTTGGCTCACTGCTGTATCTTTGAGACATTACTTTCCAGATTTCTTATGTTCTAAAGGTCTAGAACAGCTGCTGAAAGAGAGACAATGGAAGTATCTAGAACCTGAGGTAATCATAATTTCTGACTAAAAACAGTACTTCTTCTGTTCTCTCTCTTCTGTTCCCCTTCCCTCCTCATGGTCACCTGTCTTTCTCACTTTTAAATTTTTATTTTATTTTTATTTCCTTTTTAAGTACACACATTTTTGGCAAGAGATTAAAAAAATCATATCAATGCTTTAGAAAGGTAGATTCTATAAGTATTTTCTTGTGATGAAATAACAATGTCATACTTGAGATATACTTCTCACTCAGTAAATATTTGTTCAATATTTACCATATGCAGAATACTCCATAGTGAGGGAATATGAAGGTGAAAAGAAAATCTAAAAACAATGTTTGGGAGATTGCTGAGTAACATATGAAAAATAAGTAATTATCATCAAAGTCCTCCCCCTCCCTTCTTACCTAAAACATGTTGATATACTGAAGTCTGAATATTTTCTTACATGTAGATACAAAGGAGGCATGTGGCTAATGCCAGGGTAGAATATTAAAGATTGAAGAAGAAAATATATCAGCTCTTCCCAAACTTAGATGTTATGCTTGC
Source organism: Grammomys surdaster (assembly GCF_004785775.1). Taxonomy (NCBI): domain Eukaryota; kingdom Metazoa; phylum Chordata; class Mammalia; order Rodentia; family Muridae; genus Grammomys; species Grammomys surdaster. The sequence goes on from NW_021604719.1 coordinate 5,696,071, forward strand.
TTTTTCAAAATACAGCCTCCATTTAAATTGGTTTATAAATAATAATGCTGCTTACTGCAGGCGGTCTTGTCCAGTTGATGCCTAAGAATGCAGCTTGCAATTTCTTTTTTAATCTTTCTAAGGCATAATTGTAAGTCAGTTTGCACTATACTTAAAAGGGATACTTTCCTAGAAATTTGATTTATCATTTGCTGGAATGAGGCTGACTGCTTGGTTTCTGTGGCTTTTCACATATCTGAACTGTAACTCTGTCTGTAGCATAGAAGCTGCTCCATCTCCAGTCCTGCTGGGTGTGGTAAGCTCTCTCCCCAAGAACACCCTCTGCTTTGGTGTGACCCAATTCCTTTCAGAGCATGCATAGGACCAGAAATTGACACTCAGTACTCTGAATATAGTTTTCATTTAAAAATAGCAATTTTCTCCATTGGTGAGAAGCTTGGCAAAAAGTCGCTGGTCACTGAATGGTGACCTTGTGCTTCAGAAAGGATGTTCATTCACAACACATACACACGTAGACGCTATCAATATTCTCAATGATGTAAAAATCTTACTTGGTTTAAACCTGGTCACCACATTTTATCAACTTTCCTGCACTATTGTTTCAATGCAGGAATTTTTAATATCTCCCCTTTGGATGCTGTCACCAGTTTATCCAGCAGGACGCCATCAGAAACAATGCTGTGGGGCTCTGTGGTGTATTTACTGGAAGGATTCCTTCACTGGCTCACAGTTTAACAGAGAGATTCCTTCTCAAAGGGTCTGGCTAAGAAAAGTTCCCACTGCTTTGCTAGAGCAATTGGTATATCTTTATCTTGCAAACACAGTAAATTACATAACTATTCACGCTGTTCTGCCCCTGCTGACTGATCACAACCTGGTGACAGATTTGAGCCCTCTGTTGTGTGCCTTGGATTTTACTGCATAAATTGTTCTGTATTCATCATCCTGGTTCCATGCCATGTTTTATTACCCTTAATATTTCATTGCTTTAAATTTCATCCCAACTAAAAACATATTTTATTTTTCTACTCTGTGTATTTTTTTGTGAGATAAGATGCCTTAAATTATTTCTGGAACAAGGTAGGAGTTTCTCTCTCTCTCTCTCTCTCTCTCTCTCTCTCTCTCTCTCTCTCTCTCTCTCTCTCTGGTTAAGATAAGCAGTCATCATTAAATAGTAAATTGAAAATGTCCAATCTTTAACAATAAGGAATTCATACAATGTTAGTGAGGTAGCATGTAGGAATGGGATGGAATGGAGAAATGAGGAAAAGAGACATGAGAAAACTTCAGTAAAAGACCAGATTTGTTAGGTACTTGACATGGAGGGTAAGCCATTGAGAAACCTATTTGGATAACTTGACTGGTTTGTAGAAGGCATAGAGACTTACAGTAAGTAGAAATGAATGCAGGAAATAGACTGAAGTTGAGCAATGAAGACAGCACATGTATTTTTCCACCTTTGCCTTTACTAATCTTAGCTACCTATGTACATCACAAAATTTATCCCTGCTGTTAAACTCCAAGGTTCAGCTTGATAGGAATTCAATAATCAACTCCTGATTGTTTGGTTCCCACTAGGATGGAGCTACTTGGGGTAGCCACTGATTGTATGATGCCTGATGATATCAGAAATATTTAGTGATGCCTTAATCAGTATAAATCATATTCTAGGTAAAGTCCTTCATATTCCTATTATATCATCACTACATGTCAGAGGTAGGCACCCAGGCTAATCTGTGTATTAACAGTTGTCTAAACAGGGGCTCAGACATGTATGATCCTTCTCTGAGTTAACAAACTATCTCAAAGAACCCAAATAATAACAGAAGCTACCTGACTCACAATTACCCCTGCTGAAAGTGTGGGGTGAACCCTGTTATTTCTCCCATAGTAGTCCAGATTTTACTATACTTCCAAGATAATTTTAACTTGTCATTTGCTCTCCAACTGTTAGTGTCCTTGGGTCAAGACAAATGAATTTTCTCTTACAATCTTGCCTTTATACCAGCAAAGGAAACCCAGCTGTCCCATAGCTCATTTATGCATTCAGAAAGAATTTTATAAAAACTGGCCATCACTGCAAATCCAAAAGCACAATTTAGACCTAGGGTTATTTATCTTTGGTACCTATTGTTAACGGGGAAATTAGGATCCTCTCCTTCAGTTCTTAGTCTAGTTTAAGAATGGATCCAGAACACAAGCACAAGGACATTTTCATAGAATTTAAGAAAAACAGAACAAAACAGAACAAAACAAAACAAAACAAAACAGGACAGAGCAGGCAAGCTGTCAATTTCCGCAACTGCAAGTAAGAGAGAGATGGAGAAGAGGAAGAGAGAATGTATGCATTTTGGAGTTAGGCATGGAGATTTAGCAGGCGGTCACATGGAAAAGGGAGATAGCTTTAGAAAGTTGCAAAAAACAAAACAGTCACCACCAACAACCAACCGAACATAAAATCCCAAAGTGCCGGAGGACCCATACGTTGATTCTGGCCAACATCTGAAGGAAAGAGGCAAAAGCAAAGGAAAAGTTACGTCTTTCTGAGTCAGAACTCAGAAAGAAGAAGAGGCTACAGAGACCCAAGGTGACTCCCTACTATTGTAGTTGGGGCAGGGTTCATGGAAGAAAAAGTATTTCATCTCATTAAAGAAATAATTATTCTTCCCACCCCTCCAGCATGGCTTAAGGTGAATCAGCTTTCCTAGAAATGTGGTCTTTTGGCCAGGTCATTGACAGTCTCAGCTAGATTCATGCTTACATGTTGGGTAGCTTGATTTGTTAGTCTCTACCCAACACCATAGGTATGTTCCATTCTTTTGATGAAAGCCAAATCTCTTCTTCATGGGTCTAAATATAACATTCCCTCCTTTGAGCCCTTACATCATTGAGGAGACGTGCTGAAATTAGGAAGTGTATATAACCCATTTCTCCATGAAAATCATAGGATCCTGATCCATACTGTTCGCCTGAAGTAAGTAGTGTCTAGACTGGTTTTCTGTTGCTCTCTCACATCCAGTCTCCAGGCAAGGCTGCTAGTGGCAGTTAGGAGGCAGTAGGAAACCAAGGCTCTTTGCTAGCACTGTTGTTCTGAGGACCCAGGACAATCCTGGAGATGACTCTTTGGTCTCTGATCTGAACTACCTGTTCATTTTCTATCTCCTGTTCTTATTACTACCATCTGTCATAAATGCACAGTAATCATTTCCCAAGAGCTAATACTATGAAGGAAGGGTGGCTCGTCTTTCTAATCAAGTTAATCTCCATGTGATAAACATAACTTTAGATGTGGCACGAGTTAAGGAACTTGGTGATTCAGTTCTGCAGCACTTCTGTTGGTGGGATGCACAGACTACTTCCTTCTGGATGCTCTGTTGTCTTTATTTGACTAGTCTTTGGCAAAACTAAAACATTTGCAAATCAAAAGCAAAGAAAATAAAAGTTCTAAGCATTTTATTCCAGATCATAAGTTAAACCATCTAAACTTTTCTTTTTAGAATAAAGTCAATTAAGCACAAACACACTGACAGAACCTAAAACACCCCTGTGGCTTTGTATGCTCCTAACAGAATAAACTACATCTACAAAGCATGGTTTTCAATTTAGGTGGAAAAAAACCCATTATTCTTAAAAACGTTATTACATATAAAATAGATCATGCAACTGAGACTGCAAAAGTCACCTTCTGGCTGAAAGTAGAAAAATAACAAGAAGGATGTGAAAGTTTCTATTTTTTTTCCTCTGGGTTTCTCATTACTATGTAGATAAGACTGATTTCAAAGGATCTATGGAGATAGAGCTTAATGTTAGAAGTTAATGAGGTAAGGTTTTTTTTTTCAGTATTTAAATCAGCTCTTGGTATTAAGTTAAAAAGTTGCCAAGGCAAATTGGTTATTTTAGACCTTAGAGGTTTCACTTGGCTTTGGTCAGTAGTATATTAGGTGGGGACAGAGCTCACTGTATTGGAGTATCTGAGGTTTCCTTTCTTCTTTCTACAGGCTTCACTATGAAATGGACTCAGGGGGCAAATATACAGTATTTTGAGTCATGGTCTCTTCTCTAATCAAAGGTGGCTAGTCAGATGGAGACTTTGGGAGGAGCTAGGTTTGCTTTTGCAGCCACGTTCGCTCCTCTTTCTGGAAATCCAGCTGCCCTTGGGTTACATATGCTGGTCTCTGAACCATCATACTCTTCTGACTTTATAGTGACTGTGAAGACAGGCAGGTAAGTGAAAAGGAAATACGTCTAGAGTGTATCAACACAGTCTGAATTGTCTCCATGTTCTCAGGGAGAACAGGGAAAACACATCAGAGGTTAAAGGATTAGAAATTCCCGCCTGCAGCCAGGGCTATACAGAGAAACCCTGTCTCGAAAAACAAAAAAAAAAAAAAAAGAAAGAAAGAAAGAAAGAAAGAAAGAAATTCCGCCTGGCGTGGTGATGCCTGCTCCTCACATGGAAGGCTCTCCTATGATGCCAATGATGGGTTCCCGTCCTCCTGGGATGATGCCTGTGGGACCAGCTCCTGGGGTAAGAGCACCCACGGGAGGCCACATGTCCATGATGCCGGGCCTCCAATGACGAGACTTCCCGCCGGCCCTATGATAGTTCCCACACGGTCTGGCATGATCTGGCCAGAAAGATAAGAGCAGAAGTGTGCTTCATCGTTCTGTATTTCTTGTTTTGTTTCACCAGGATATCTCTGTGCTGAGCCTGAGTGTTTACTAGATGCATGGCAAGGAACTTTCTTCCTAACAGAGAGAATACTTTTGGAGGGAGAAGTGATACAAAAAAGAGCGGTTTTCACTTATGTTGTGAAATTTGTGAAACCCTGAAAATAAAATGGTCAGCTGTTTTAGTTTAAAAAAAAAAAAAAGAAGCCACTCTCTCTACTGAGAACTGCAGTGCCTTCATAGAAATGTTCCCAGCAAGAACTTGCAACTAGACATGGAAATCATTAATTGTACAGTCAGCTGGGTTGTTCTCTTTCTTTCTATGTTAACAGGCAGTAGAGATGGATGTACCCTTCTCCAGGCATGGAAAACTGTTCAGGTTGTGATCAGCTGGTTCAGCATTGGCAACTTGTACTGGAAAGCTCAGATTCCCAGGCTCTTAGTTAAGTCTGCAGCGATTACTTAGAGGGATGTGAATTCATTTTTCAGACTAAGCACTCAGCACTGCCCCCAGCTCACAGCTCCGGAGATGAAAGGTATCATTTAGAAAGGGTTCCATTTGCCTTTGAAGGCTCAAATGCCTTTGCTCAGCCCTTCCCCCCAATTTGCTCTGACATCTGTTTGAGACTAAAAGATTACTCAGCTTACAATGAGATCTTGTAAGTACTAGGACTGTTTTCTGGATGATGTACTTTGTTGCCTTTTAAAATAAAAGATGAAGATTTTCTTATAAGAGAAAGATATGCCTTTGACTTCAGACCTTTGCTTTTTTGGAAAATACCACTGTTTGTCAATTTGTGGTTTTCAATAAGCTTTTTGTTTTATAAGATCTTAGGAAAGTTTTGAAATATAGTTGAGCATTCAATGCACAATTTTATCAAAAAACCAGGCAATAGTATATATTTGGAGCTGGGACAGAGCTTGACTATTTAACTTATAACTTTCTTCACTGCCCTGGTGTTTAATTAAGAACATGAAATACAGAAATTGCTTTGTATTTTTTCAGAGCACACACAAACTCATGAGCAAAAGCTTTCTGAAGCTGTCATTTAAACAGCCCCTTGGTAGGAGAAGTTAATACTGCACCGAACATTTTACCCTACGTGAGATGATTGTTTCAATACAAAGCGTAATTTGTATAAATATTGATCACTGACTCTTCGCAGATGTCATTTTTCTGCTTTAAAACTTTTGCTGAGACTTTTATCTTTTGAGTATTTGTCCTCATGTGCCTACTTTCCTTGTCAACCCCCAGCGTTCCACGATGTGACAAAGGTAAAAGACACTCTGGACAACCAGAACGGATGAAGTAGCGACTATGAAGTTAACCAAAGTTTTCCTTGTCAATCATAAAGTCTTTTTATTTTAGATGAAAGGGGGAACATTTGATCTTTGTCCCTGACTTCCTTTCAGAAGGAAGCCACGTCTTTTACCTGATTTTTAAAAGAAGATCTTGTTACCTACGCTATCTCCATCTACAGGGCTGTTTGATCGCTGGGTTAGAAATTGCTCCTGCTGTTAAGAGTTTTGGGGGTGTGGGAAAAGGTAAATTAACTGAGCTTAGGAGTTAGACACATGAGAATGAACAGACACAAGCCCGGTGAAGTTGAGCTAATTGTTCCTTCAATTATAATCACAGGACCCCCCTCCCCATTCCTGCAGGAAAAATTCCACTCGGTCATGGGTGCAGTGACCCAGTCTTTCAGGCATGGGTCTGGAGAATGTGAAAAGACTTTGGTTATGTCTATCTGAGAGACCTCCAGTGCTGACCCTGGAGTTATCAAGTAGAGATCAAGAACAAGGCAGCAGGGTCTGTCACCTTTGGAAGAAACAAGATTTGTGAAAACACAGTTCCTGAGCTTGGTATTTCAACAGAATCAAATATGAGGAGGGTCCAGGGCTAGAATGTAGATGCTGCCTATCAAAATGGATGGCAGCTGCAAGCAGCAGCTAAGCCGGTATGCCCACTTACTCATGCCTTCATCAGTATTAAAATGCAGTCCTTGCTCTTTCACTGTGTAAAAATGATTTTGGTCACAATGCATTGGAAATAAAATGGAATGAATAGAAGAAAGATCAGTTGTCTGCTTGTAGCTCTGCTCTGATTCAGGATTTATTATTTTTAAAGTTAGTATATAAAATTCCCTTTGGAAGAATCTCCTGAATTTCAAGCAGCCTCCTTCTTGACGAATGTCTTCTGAAGTTGAACTTAAATACAATGGAAATGCAACATAGAAACACCGTATAAATTAGACTGGTTCTTCTGTATATCACGTTGTGTGTTCCTATAGCAACCCCACCAATTTTACTTACCCTTTATTGACCAGATATATTTTTAGTGACTCTACACAGGCTCACAGAAGAATAAAAACGATGAAGACAAAAGGCACATATATAAGTATATGCACACATATATAAGATCAGATAGAAATTAAGACCACTCCTTGCTCTTTTTCTATCATGAGTTCACTGATTATAGATGTCCCCACGGATCTTTATTTCCTAAAATTAGTGATTAGTGTATCAGCAGTCTAGGAATTTTACACACAAGTGTCAGACCCATATTTTTATCTACAGAAATTGGGTTCTTAGACAAAAGCTAGCCCGTGACTATATATGCTTGCCAAATTCAGGCTATATTTACCCAACCTATCCTTGCAGCTACTGCACTGTCAAGAGAAATATAAATATTAATGAAATATCTTCCTCATGAAGGGGATATTCAGGGAGTGCTCTTTATCTGTCAAAGCTGACTCAATCAGCTCACACTTTCTGCACAGATCAAATGTTTATAAAGTCACAAATTGACATTTATCTGACAATTTTTATATTTCTATCAAACGGCTTTATTATGCCTCTGTATTTTAATATACCATAGGATTTTCTGTGGAGAAATTAAACATACAATCTCTTCCTTTTCTAAGGAAGTTGAGATAGGTAGAGAGCATAGCTCATGATTCCTTCAAGGGTTATTTGGCTGTAAAATGTAAACATCTGTCTAAGAAAAGAGGTAGTGGTAGGCCACAGAAGCACCTTTTTACCCCTGTCTGTTAAGAGATAAACCTCATTCTAAACGGGACCAGTTTTATATGTTACTTGTGATAAAACCTGTTGAAGATGAAAGAAAAGATGCTTTTGTTATATCCAACAAAATATTAGCATGTGATGTTACCTCCTTGCTTGTTTCTACCAAAGATATAAAAAGAAATAAACCTGATGTATTTTGCTTCTCGAAAAATTAAATGTAGGCATTTCCAAAAATAAATAAAATATGTATGTTCAAACACGCAAGTGCATGTGCCCCCCCCTCTCTCTCTCTCTCTCTCTCACACACACACACACACACACACACACACACACACACACACACACATTTCCAAGAGCAAGAAGAAACCAATTTCTATTCCTGGCTAATATTTCCCTATTAAATTCTTAAATGCCACTAAAACTATGAAGTATAAAGTCAGCCATGGTTATGTTTCATTCTGTGGTAGGAGTTCCTGGTTATCATGATTAAAATGCTATAATACCTCATCGTCTTTACAAAATTATTTTTAGTTTTTGAAATTATACTTTGATTATAATATTTCTCCCTTCTCATCCTCCTTCCAAGCCTTGCAGTATATGCCTCCCCACTCATCTTCAAATTCATGATCTGTTTTTATCTGAAAATAAACCCCGTTTGTTATTGCATACATACGTACATACACATTATATTATATATTCCTAAATATATCCTGTTCATTGCATTGTGTTGCGGCCTCATGGGCTTTTCTCCATCAAGTTTGTGATGCTCATTGGTGTCATCCTTATTCAGATCACATTTGATCAGCTATGCTGGGGACATTTTACGGTTATAGCTTCTGATATTACTAGAAAACACGATCTCACAGTAAACCCCTTGGTCCTTTGACTCTCACAGCCTTCCTACCCCTCTTCCACAATGATGTCTGCACCTAAGGTGCACAGAATTTTGTAGATGCAGATTGACTTCCACAGCTCTGCATTTTGATATGCTTTTTTTTGTGGTGGTGGTCTCTATTTGTTGCAAAGAGAAGTTTCCTTGATGACCACACTGATCTGTACAAAGACAAATGCTTTTAGATTGTTCTTTGGGATATGCTGGTTTAGTAAACTAGTGGTTTTAGATTCTCCTCCAATAAGTAGTTAGCTAGGTTTCCAGGACCCGGCATGATCTCGCTCATGTTGACTAGGTCTTATGTCCATTTTAAGAATGGTTGGTTAACACTACAATATTCATACCATGATTATACCCTTATGGTTATTGTGCCATGTTGGTTATTAATGTGGTTTATAGGCATTGTAACTAGGTAGGATAGTTGATTGCCTCTCTCCTTTGTATCCTTGCATGGCTTCTTGTGGTACCACAAAAGCTAGTCCACAGGAAGGGGGCCATTATGTCTGTTCCTGGGAGGGAGTACATCAAAATGTTTAAAAGAATTAAAATATCACTTGTGAAAGTTGTAATCAGAGGCTGTAAACCCCAAAGCCAAAGGCAACAATGAAGCAAGAAACCTGATGTATCATCTCTTTATTTTTATTTTTTTTTTGTAAATAACCAGATGATCAGACTGGCATGCAATCCTAGAAATTCATGTCCTCAAATGTAACGGGACTCAAATTGAACATATATTTGAAAGGGTGTTTCACAAAATAAACTAACACATCTTTTTATATCTTTCTACACACTTAACACATTTTATTAACTTTATCAATTTTCATTTTGTTTACTTATATATCTCCTAAATTCATTAATGGACTTGGACTCACAAATTACTGTTTCATAAAATCATTTCGCACTGTGACTTGTTTTTGTGTATTGTCGAGAAATAAGCATACGTGAGGCTTTGAAGAGAGAAAGGTAATACTGCAGGCAGAGATCGGCCCCTAAACAGAATAAAAGCCAATAGCGATATGTTTTGGTTTGGTGATCATCTTCTTACCACTGTAGCATCCCTGAGAACCAGGGGTGGCAAAATAACTCAAGACAAGGCAGTTTTAGTCCAGAGATTTTTTGTTCTGTGTGCGTGACGGAAACACTGGCATTTGTGTCTTCTCTTTATACCCTGAGACCATTGAGGACAATGTGTACTGCCTCACTGAAGACAGCACTGCTGAGAAGATCTACAAAGGAAAATGAGAGTTCAGTGGTGGCAAGTAATTAGAAGGACTTCCTAAAAACATCACTCAATTCCTGGGTTATTCTATGTTCCAGGTTGAAATTTTCATAGATTTTTAAAGGCAGATAAATGAATTTGGTGCTTATTGTCATTGCTTATGTTTGTTTCTGTAGAGCCTCACTGGTAACCTAACAGGTCCTGGATAATGTGTGGGATGTTATGACATTAATAAAAGTACAGGAGCAGAAGAAGCAAGGCTCAGGTAAATGACACAAAAGAGCTAAAGCCAAGGTGATACTCCTCCCCTCCGTTGTGAAGCTATAGCCTTTTCTGCTTCTTGCAGAAAATTTTATTTCTCCAAAAATCTATTCTAGATTTATTCTGGTGATTTCAACTTTTCTACTTCTGCATGGTGGCAGCTTGAACACTGTACATGACATAGGACCAACACTTTGTAGCTCTTTCTTGCTAGCTATTACTTCCAGTAGCCACTATAATTTTCTTTAGTAATTTTAAACAAAATGTAATTCTTATAATTGACCTACATAATATTGGGTTTCTACTGGGGAATTTTCATCCATGTATAACTAGATTGATTCTCTCCCTTCCTGTCCTGCCTTACCACTCTACCAATTTGTCCTTAGTGTCCCCACATCCAGCTTCTCTGTTACCTTCCTCATCTTCTTCCTTCGTGCCCTCTATTTTTCTAGGTACAGGGTTCTCTTTCTAAGTTGCAGGCCTTGACTCTGTCTCTTCCCATATTGATATGTATATTGAACAGTTAGTGACTAGATTCTACTATCCCCCCTTACACTGAAGATAACCCCCTTCAATGATCCCCTTGTAGGTTCCTGCTTCTGTATTTATTCCTGGTTGAACACACAGAATTAAAGATTCAAGTCTAGGATCCATGTATGAGAGAGAGCATGCAGCATTTGTCTTTCTGTGCGTAGGTTGCCTTACTCATAATTGATTTCTAGTTCCATTCATTTGCAAATTTTATAATTTCATTGTTCTTTACAGTTGAATAAAATTTCACTTTTCATCATCATTTCCTTGGATGATGGACATCTGTGTTGATTCCATTTTCTAATAACTACAAATACAGTATCAATAAACATAGATGAGTGACCACCTCTAGTAATAGTATATGGTGGTAGTCCTTTTAGTACATGCCCAGGGATGGATTACCTCAGTCATATACTAAATCTAATTATAACTTACACAGGAATCCGTACTCTTATTTTAATCATGGCTGTACCAGTTTACATTCTAATCAAGAGTAAATGAGAATTCCTTTTTTTTTATTGTCACCAACGTTTCTTGTATTTTCTCTTTTTTTATTATTATTATTAATTAGTTGATTACCATTATGCCTAGGATGAGATGGAATCTCAGAGAACTTTTACTTTACATTTTCCTGATGAACAGTTTTCGAAAGTATTCTATGCTATTTGAATTTTTAAAAAGAATGCCCTCTCTCTCCTCTCTCTCCTCTCTCTCCTCTCTCTCCTCTCTCTC
>NW_021604719.1:5717403-5743814 GCF_004785775.1 Grammomys surdaster
AGCATCTTCTGGGTATATGCCTAGGAGTGGTATAGCTGGATCCTCGGGTAATGCTATGTCCAATTTTCTGAGGAACCACCAGACTGATTTCCAAAGTGGTTGTACCATCTTGCAGTCCCACCAACAATGGAGGAGTGTTCCTCTTTCTCCACACCCTCGCCAGCATCTACTATCACCTGAGTTTTTAATCTTAGCCATTCTGACTGGTGTGAGATGGAATCTCAGGGTTGTTTTGATTTGCATTTCCCTGACGACTAAGGATGCTGAACATTTCTTTAGATGTTTCTCGGCCATTCGAGTTTCTTCCGTTGAAAATTCTTTGTTAAGCTCTATACCCCATTTTTTAATAGGGTAATTTGGTTGCCTGGAGTCTAATTTCTTGAGTTCTTTGTATATATTGGATATTAGCCCTCTATCAGATGAAGGATTGGTAAAGATCTTTTCCCAATTTGTTGGTTGTCGTTTTGTCCTATTGATAGTGTCCTTTGCCTTACAGAAACTTTGCAATTTTATGAAGTCCCATTTGTCAATTCTCGATCTTAGAGCATATGCCATTGGAGTTCTGTTCAGGAACTTTTCCCCTGTGCCCAAGTATTCGAGGCTTTTCCCCACCTTCTCTTCTATTAGTTTCAGTGTATCTGGTTTTATGTGGAGGTCCTTTATCCACATAGACTTGAGCTTTGTACAAGGAGATAAGAATGGATCAATTTTCATTCTTCTACATGTTGTCTTCCAGTTGAACCAGCACCATTTGTTGAAAATGCTGTCCTTTTTCCACTGGACAGTTTTAGCTCCTTTGTCAAAGATCAAGTGACCATAGGAGTGTGGGTTCATTTCTGGGTCTTCAATTCTATTCCATTGATCTTCCTGCCTGTCTCTGTACCAATACCAGGTAGTTTTTATCACTATTGCTCTGTAGTACAGCTTGAGGTCAGGGATGGTAATTCCTCCAGAAGTTCTTTTATTGTTGAGAATAGTTTTCGCTATCCTGGGTTTTTTGTTATTCCATATGAATTTGAGAATTTCCTTTTCTAACTCTGTGAAGAATTGAGTTGGGATTTTAATGGGGATTGCATTGAATCTGTAGATTGCTTTTGGCAAGATGGCCATTTTTATTATATTAATCCTGCCAATCCATGAGCATGGGAGATCTTTCCATCTTCTGAGATCTTCTTCAATTTCTTTCTTCAGAGACTTGAAGTTCTTGTCATACAGGTCTTTCACTTGCTTGGTTAGATTCACACCAAGGTATTTTATATTATTTGCAACTATTGTGAAGGGTGTCATTTCCCTAATTTCTTTTTCAGTCTGTTTATCTTTCATGTAGAGGAAGGCTACTGATTTGTTTGAGTTGATTTTATAACCAGCCACTTTGCTGAAGTTGTTTATCAGGTTTAGGAGTTCTCTGGTGGAAGTTTGGGGGTCACTTAAGTACACTATCATATCATCTGCAAATAGCGATATTTTGACTTCTTCCTTTCCTATTTGTATCCCTTTGACTTCTTTTTGCTGTCTAATTGCTCTGGTTAAGACTTCCAGTACTATATTGAATAGGTAGGGGGAGAGTGGGCAACCTTGTCTAGTCCCTGATCTTAGTGGGATTGCTTCAAGTTTCTCTCCATTTAGCTTGATGTTGGCTACTGGTTTGCTGTAAATTGCTTTTACTATGTTTAGGTAGGGGCCTTGAATTCCTGATCTTTCCAAGACTTTTATCATGAAGGGATGTTGAATTTTGTCAAATGCTTTCTCAGCATCTAAGGAAGTTTTAAAGTTCAGATTTTACATAGGGATCTTTGATCTGTGAGCTACTTGGAGCTGATTTTTGTGCAGAGTCACACAAAGGGATCTAGTTTCAGTTTTTACATATATATCCACTTGCCTTTTCATACTTTTTGTTAAAGATAGTGATGTTTTTTCATCGATATGTATTTTTGGTGTCTTTGTCAAATATCTGGTGGTCATATGTAATGATTTGGATAAAAAATGTCTCCCACAAACTTAGCTAATTGAACACCTGATTCCCAGTTGATGGTGATGTTTCTGGATCTGTTAGGACATGGGGACTTAATGGAGGCTGTTATTGAATGTGATCTTTGAATCTATATCCTTGCCTTCTCTTCTAATTAACTCTCTCTGTGTTCCCTGTGTGATAAAATATGATTATTCAACTTTTTACTATGGGCAACTGTTTCCATGACTTCGTCAACATTATGGACACTCTCTGGAACCATAAATCAAAATAAGCTATGTGGTCTGTAAGTTGCTTTTGGACACGATGTTTATCATATCAACAGAAATGTAACCAACCACCATTAGTGTGGACTTAAAATTGGTTCTAATGTATTTTATTATATTAAAAATAGATTATTTTAAATACAGTACCATGGTGTTTCAATTACTATGTGTCTTAATTACTTTGTATTTATGAAATATAACACTTGAACTAAGGTAAGTTACAAAAAGAAGAGGTTATTTAGGGCTTACAGTTCCAGAAGTATAGGAGTCTACTACTATTATAGAGGGAAATGTGGCAGGAGGCAGGAAGGCAGGCATGACACTGAAGCTGAAGCTGAAAACTCATAGCCCAGTTCACAAACAGGAGGCAGAGAACACACTAGAAATGGCATGAGTTTCTTGAAACATTAAAGCTCATCACAAATGATACACCTCTTCTAACAGCAGCAAGCCTCCTAATCCGTCCTAAGCAGTTCCATCAGATGATAAACAAGTTTTCAAACATTTAAACGTATGGGGCTCATTTTCATTCAAATAGCCACATCATGGCTCTGGTATACTATAGCTTGAGATCGACAATGGTAATGACTCCATTATTGTACTTTTGCTCAGGATTAGTTTGGCATTTCAGGGTCTTTTATGTTTCCATATGAATTTTAAGATCATTTTCATCCATTTATGTGAAGAATGACGTGGAGATTTTATTTTGGACTGTATTGTCTCTGTATTTTGCTCTCTTTAATAATTTTAAACTTCTCTGTCATAATATTTCCAGAAAATCTACACAGTATTAATATCACAGGTTCCCAGAAGGAAAAAAAATGCTTCTTTCTATTCATACACCTCCCTCTTCTCTCCTACAATTGCCCTTTCTGGCATAGGGTCAAATGGTATATTAGCTTTTCTTGGTTTACTTGTAGAACGAGAATTGGTATACAAGGTGGCTTAGTTAAGGGTTCTCTTGCTGTGATAAAGCACCTTGACTAAAAGCATATTGGGGAGGAAAGGGCTTATCTGGCTTATATTTTCACACCACTGTCTATCTTGAAATAGAGCCAAGCCAGGAACTCAGGGCAGGAATGGAAGTAGAAGCTATGGAGTAGTGCTGCTTACTGACTTTTTCCCCATGGCTTGCTCAGCCTGTGTCCTTAAGCCATCTAGGACTACCTGCTGCTCAGGGATATCACTGCCAACAATGGGCTGGTCACCCCCACAGGCCTGCCAACTAGCCATTCTTAGGAAGGCATTTTATCAATAGAGGTTCATTCCTCTCAGATAACTCAGTTTGTGTCAAATTGACTAAAACAAAATAGACAGAAACTAGCCAGTACACAGGGCAACCTAAAGAAGGTAGTGTAGATGAAAAGACAATAATTAGAATCTAAGATCTACAAGGTGATGAAAATCATACCAATGGCCTAGTACCGAGAAGAACTCATGTGCATTCTCATGTCACCAGGGTCTCATTAGCCTAACCATCCCATAACCAACATTTATCTGTTCATGCTGTGTTCTCTGGAGAACATAGAGCATCCTTTGAAAACTTTGTCCCACCACTGCTATGTTGTGCTGTACTCATAACAAGATTAAGTGATAGAGAGCCTTTGACATGAGGAAGATGACTATAAAGATTACAACAGGAGATAGTGATACTTTCAGTACACAGTAATTTAGAGGTAAAATTCTCAAAGTAACTGTTTACAATTTCGTGAGTGAGCAACATTTGGTATAAGAACAAAGTGTAGTGACAGTGCAGACATTGTTTCTTCCCTCAGACTGACAGGCATCATTATGTTCTTGCTTTACAAGAGAGAATATTGTTTTCATAATTATATTAGATCTGCCTGAATCCCTACTAACTGGATTATTTATCCACTAAATATTATTTGTTTCTCCCTTTAAAATTTCAATTCCATGACTCCCAGAGACAATTGGCATAGAATTAAAATTTTTCAACATAAATTTAAATATTAAGTTTATAAGTGTTTCCCAGATAAATTATACCTTAAAATTAACATTATTAAGCATGGTAGTTTCATGAATAAGTACAATTTTACATAATGCATTTTAATGTCTACATGCCCTAGGACCTTATTTAACTTCTTTATTCTCAGAAATAATACATTAATATATATTTTGTCTGCTTTTCTTCCTTTGGGGGTGGTTTTATTTTCCTATAGGCTTCAATATCCACACCCTTGTCTTATCCTTTCAAACAGATTTGGCCTACAGTTAAATTAATTCTATATAAGATACTTTGCCTGTATATTCATTCTTTTTGCACTTCAAGTAATCTTATTTTCACATTTAGTTAAGCTGCCAATGTTTGCAAATCCCTTAAAGGGCTTTGGTGCCTGAAGCATACAGTAACACAATGTCGCCCCATAGCTTTTCTGAATCCAGCTTTGAAATCCTCATCTCTTACACCACACCAATTAAAGAACAGAGCAGAATTTGCCTAGTACTTCTCTCCAAACTAGGCTGAGTCAATTTATGTTATGGAATATGTAGATTTTTATATGATTATCTCAAGATATATATGAATTGCTAACAATAATTTCAGTATTAAAACAGAAATTTGCCTCTATAGAACATGTAATTATTTTTTCACTTTAAGAAAACAATATCTGACCTAGAAGGTGACTCTTGACAGATGACATAAATGGTAATTGCTGTGAATTTTGCTTTTTATTTTAAAAGTTGTGCCAGCTCCATGAAAATATATAGTAAATAGTAATATCTCTATATTCTAAAATTCTAGAAATATAAGCTGTACTGAATTAAATGGCCTATTTGTATGTGTTAACAAGGAATTCTGCTATATTTCTAAAACTAAGAACTTGAAGAAGTGTTCTATTGTACTAGAAATTTCTATCAAGCATGTGTTTTTCAAGTGTTGTTGATGATTTATTGTACAGTTTTGTTTCAATATACAAAATGTCCCTCATATTGTCATACATATGGAAAAATTTAAAGAATATTCGTAATTCTATGCAATTCAATCATTTTATTATATTCTGATTATAAGCTAATAGTCACCCATAAATACAGGACATACTCAGTTAAGATCTGATAAATAACATTGTTAAGTCCAGTCATGATTACTATACAAATTTGGTGTGTCTCTTTAATATGTTTCTCTTGCATATGCCCTATCCCTTAATCATATACATCATACATAAAATATTCTTAAACTTAATTAAAATAATTAATCATTTTTCACTTTCCTATTTCTAATCCCTATCATATCCTTTCTTTCTTCTTTACCAAAAGCCTGGTGAAATCAATCTTCCTAGAGAGTTAAGTCTATCTATCTATCTATCTATCTATCTATCTATCTATCTATCTATCTATCTGACTAAAAGTATGAATCATATAAAATGTAGCAAGAACCATATGGCATGGAAAAATATAGGATTCTTATTCATTCCTGTGTACAAGGCAAAGCATCAGGAAGAACTGAACCTGTTTCCTACTTCTTCCTTACCAGCAATGTAGAAGAGGTCCTCGAGGAAAGTCCTATCTGGGGCAAATACAGTGAACTCAGGAATTATTCTCCTAGAATCTTTCTGGAATTATTGCACAAAGTACTCTCAAGGATCTCAGGTTTTGGGGGACTTCCACTCTTTCTATTTCATTGTGGTAACTCTGGAAGTATTTTGACCCAATCAAAATATAATGAAAATATGAAAATGAAAGAAGCATGGCCTTTACTAGGTCCTCTTCAACCCCATCATTCCTTCATCTTCAAAGCTGTATATATTTCTTTAAAAATAAAGTCTTACCCTCTTATCTTACTTTTAAAATAATAAATACATAAACTCACGGCAACAGAAACTCTAATTTCAAGATTTCAAGTAATATTGAAATATCTGAGTTTTTAATGTAAATATATAAGACATATCAGCTTCATGACTGATGTTGGCTGTCTCTATATTTTCTCTGAGAAGCAGATAAACTGGTTCTGGCTGGTGATAACATGACGATTAGATGTACTTTACAAACTGGTGTATTTCTTAACATTTTTTTTTCTTCTAAACTGTTGTCATTTGCCTTTACTCTAACCATTTGACATTCTAAGGCTCATGACTAGTCTAGGCTTTTCCCACACTGCCTCTTTTTTAAATTTCCTTTCCTTTATATTTTCTTCTCTTTCTCTCTGAACAGCTTTCAGTGGAACACTAAAATGTTTCTAAATGGCAATTTTTTCCTAACCAATGCACGGCTCTTTGTGCTAGATGTAGCATGTTTAAAAACAACCAATTGGATTTCATTAATTTCCTGCTTGGATGTTTACATTCACTTCATACCAAATGCAGTCCGCAAGTCATTTCAAGTCTATTAGAGAATATTCTGTTGGTATTATTTCTTTTTTCATGTTAGGTATTTTCTCACATGGAAAGCAATTATTCCAGGTATTTTTATATGTTTCGGCAGGTATTTCTAGGAAACAGTTAAATCGACAGAATTGCAGGATTGATGGATTGCCTAGTGTCGTATAATTGCTTCTTTGAGATAGCATTGTATTAATGTATTATTAAGGACTGGTGTGTGTGTGTGTGTGTGTGTGTGTGTGAGAGAGAGAGAGAGAGAGAGAGAGAGAGAGAGACAGAGACAGAGACAGAGACAGTGACAGAGAGACAGAGACAGACAGACAGACAGACAGAGACAGAGATACAGAGATACAGAGAGGAAAGAGAGAAAAAAGAGAGACAGCCAGAAAGGAGGAGTGCTTTTTCTAGGGAAATGTTCACTCATAATTGTTGAGGGTAAAATTATGGTTTTATAGCTTCAATTGTCTATGTATTTTATACAATAACTAACTTTCTATAAAAACCCAGTGGTATTGTGTTACTTATTATGAATGTGCCTGACTTCTTCTTAAGTTAACTCTCAGACAATTTTATAATTAGATATGATGCATTATGTTTATTCATCCCCCATTCGCTCATCTCTTCTTACTCCTATTAGCCCCTCTTCTCCTCCTTACATGTCTCTTTTCCAGACATTTGGTTCTGTTTTGTGAGCCATGGAGTTTAATCAGGACTGTCCAAGCAAACAGTGTTTAAGGACTTTCCTTTGGAGTCCAATGGAGTCAGCAGTGGGTATACAACTGATGGTAATGACTCTGCCTTTCTCTAAATTTATCAGCAGTGGGTGCAGGATAGCCCATCAATGGAGAGTTGAAGGAATGGTATAAATTTATTGTTTAGGAATGATCACTCAATTGACAATTATTCTCAGGACCTTATTCTTTTACTCCCATGACTCTCTGCAGTTACCAATAATTCACTGGAAAGAGAAGGCTTCTCTGTTTAATGCTGACAATTGACTATGGACTTAGTTGCATCTACTTAGAAGGCAGTTCCACTCTGTCATTGTAGTTAAGCAAAGAAATAAGTTGCTCCCCAGGGCCTGTGACTTCCTCCACAATGAACTTTTGGGTAGCTTTATAGTATCAGTTCAGTATCTTTTGACAGTGAAGGGTTCATCTGAAAGTAAGATATTAGTTTGATATCTCTGTCATAATTTAATCTGTGTGTTTAGATTTATATGCTGGGAACCTATTTTTTTCTCTCTTAGGAAATATTGATTGAGTTACTTCTGAATCTCACTTTTTTTCATTGGGAATATTAAAAGTATTAGCATATTATATATGGAACACATGAAAATATGTGGTTATATACTGAACAAAATTCGAATCAACAGTTTATGGAAGAGATTGGTATACTTTTCTGTAAAGACCAAAGCAGACAATAATCAGGTTAGATTTTTGATGTCCATTCTGTCTCTGCTGTAATTACTCAACTCTGATGTTGAAGGAGAAAAACATCCAGAGTCAGATTGCAAATAAATGAGTGTGGTAATGTTCTGGTAAAATTTTTCTCTTCTTTTAAAGAAAATTTGTGGTTATAATATAATTACATTTCTCCCTTTACTTTCCTCTCTTCCAGTGTCCTCATATACCCCTCCTTGCTCTCCTTTGAAGTCATGGGCTTCTTTATCATTGTTACTGTGTAAGTGTATATCTATACACACATATTCCTAAATACAACCTATTCAGGCCATATAATGTTACTTGTATGCATGTTTTCAGGGCTGACTGTTTGGCATCAGACAACCATTGTTATGTTCTTCCCTGGGGAGGATCAGCTCTCCTGATCCCAGCTTTTCTCAGTTGCCTATAGTTATTTGTGCATGGGTTGAGACCTCCTGGTTTTTTCCCTGTCCACTTTGTCCTGACATTGATGTCATCCTTGTGTGGACCATCATGTTGGTGAGACTTTATGGGTATAGCTTCTGACATTACTAAAAGACACAATCTCACAGCAAGCTCCCAGATTCTTGGCTCTTAGAATTTTTCCACCCCATCTTTATCTTCTGGAATGTTCTCTCATCCTTAGATGTGGGTAAGTTTTACAGGTGTATCTACTGGAACTGGCCTCCATGAAACTTCATTTGTTAGAACAGTCTATGGGCTAGATTTAGCCTATGGGTGTCAATTTTGGAGCACCTAATATATTTATTTTGTTTTTAATTTTTATTTTGGTTAACATACAATCTTTAAAAAGTTTATTAAATGTATAGTGATCTTGACTCATATAACCACTGTGTAGTGATCAGCTTTGGGAAGTTAGTATATCTAGCACCTTAAAGGTCTCTGGTGTTTTCAACTTATGTTTTAAATCAACACATAAAACAAAACATAAAATGTATTTGAATGTGTATGGTATTATGTAATATTTTGATTTACATGTGTATTGTTTATGTTTAAGTGTGATTAAGTATACCTATCTCTCCAAATATTTATTAATCTGTTGATTGAGACTGCTTTGAAGGTCAATTGACCTTTCACAGTGGTTGACAAAGATGATCAAAAATACAGGTATTTATATTATGGTTCCTAAGAGTAGCAAAATTACAGTAATGAAGTAGCAACAAAAACAATTTTACGGATGAGGGTTAGCACAACATGAAGAACTATATTAAAGAGCACTAGGAAGGTTGAGAACCACTGATTTAGAATGAAAGCATGTAAATTCCTTCCTTGTAGGTTTTTTTCCTCTCACACATTTGTCTGGGATTTCACTTCATTCGCTCTCATTGGAAGTTATGACTATAGCTATTGTAATTTTGTATCAGTCACAGTACCTTCTTTTTATGGATCTGAGATTGACTTGCACATCTGAGATTAGGTTATTGATTGGATTTTTCTCAATCATTCTAATTCTCACTAGAAATATTTGTAATGTTCTAGAAGACTAAGTTCTAGTACTTTGAAGGAATCAGATATTTCGGCTGTACTCCAGAGTAGAGTTATAAAGAGACCTTCAGTCCATGTGACACCAGGCTCAGTCTCCAGTATTAAATTCAACATAGATTAATTTTTTAAAACTATTAAATGGTAAAAATCAATTAATATACTACTATCCTTTTAACCCTAAACATTTAAGGGTGTATAAAAACAATAATATTAGGGGACTGGAGAGATGGCTTAGCATTTAAAAGCACTGACTGCTCTTCCAGAAGTCCTGAGTTCAATTCCCAGCAACAACATGGTGGCTCACAATCATCTGTAATGGGATCTGATGCCCTCTTCTGGTGTTTATGAAGAAAGTAACAATGTATTCACATACATAAAATAAATGTTAAAGAAAAAATCCAACAATAATTTCACTATGTACTTTAAGATATGAATGAAGATGTGGATGAAAAGGAAACAAACAGGAAGGCTAGTCAATGTTATTGCACCTGCAGAGGAAAACTGGTAGAGGAAATGAAAATTGAGAAGGGAAATGAGGTGGGGTGAGATTAGGTAGTTCTAGCTAATGGAATTAAAAAGAAATAGTTTTAAGAGTCATCAGATAACCAAAACTAAGAGAGGAGAAGACAAGATTGAAAATCAGAATGATGTCAAGGAAGGATGTCACTAGCCAGCTCTCTTGGCACTGGGTGTCAAAGAAAAGAAATAAGGTAAAGGGAATAGTCTCAGATGGGTGTACACAGCTTGAACATGGGCTCTTTCCTTGGTGTTAGATTTAGTTTCAAATCCAGTGGTTCCTTTGGAGACTCATAGAGACTTATGACTCCCCTGGGAAGTCATTTATAGGTCAGATGTCTGACTCTCTTCAAGTCCCAGGGCAGTCTGTTACTGGTCTGCTTAACAATTCTAGTCACACCTCTGGGTGGTCCTTTCCAGGTTAGGTCACAGCTGTCTTTCCCATGAGTGGTAGACTCTTCACAGGTCACATTGTAAATGGTGGTCATATTCTTAGGCAGACCTCGTGATGTCTGATTTACATTTGGGACCTGTGTATGTTTCACCACAGGATTGCTATATCCAGATTTTCACCTTACTGATTATTACATGGTTCAGACTCAAGGTCTCTTTCCTGCTCTCTAGAACTGTTTTTCTGGACAAGTGTGAAAATTATAGTTCCATGACACTTGCTGTGGGTCACAAGTCAGAGGCATCTGGTGTGGACAAGAGCCAACTCAGCAAAGTTGACTTTTTCTTTTTAACGTCTTCTTGTTTCAGTCCAGTACTGAGAAGAGGGATTTTTCCAAGGCTTCCCCTGTCTCTTGCCATGCTACTGTCTCAGGTAATGCCCTATCCTCTTTCTATCTATCTTTTGATTCTTTAAAATGCCTGTAACTTCTAGGCCTGGTGGCATATGCCTCTAATCCACTTGAGATTAATCCATTAATCTCTAATGCACTTGAGAGTCAGAAGGAAGCAGATCTCTGTGTGAGTTGGAGGCCAGTTTTGGCTATATAGTGAGACCCTGCCGCAAGCAAGCAAGCAAGCAAGCAAGCAAGCAAGCAAGCAAGCACTAATGCGCACATGCACACATGCACACACGCACACACGCAAACAAGCCAACATACTGTTGAAGAATAATGCAGATTTTCTGAGGTCCATGGTCGGCTATAATTTAAGCCTCTCGTCCAGCTTCCTGCTGCAGTGCTCCCTCTCTCTGGGAGAAAATACCTTATAAATGGTACCAGTTACCCCTGGATGGGCTTGAGACTTATACCCCTGTTCTACTCTGCACCACTGAAGCTTCTGATAGCCATCCTCCAACTTAAGCCTACAATATTATAGCAGACCAGTCTGTACACCGTCTACCATCTTTAGAGTCTACTGTGTACTTTGACTCTCAATCCAACTGAACCTTTCAATTCTGTAAAATAATAATATTTTATTTTAGTGTATTGAAGGCAGCATATATAAAATGCATTTATAACAATTTGAATACCTATTACCCACCACCTGATAAAATAGAATGAAATACTATATGCTGACTCTTCGTAATTGTCTTTTCCTAATTCAGTATTCCTCCTCCTAAGATAAGTGTTCCTTCTATTTTGTAACCATGCCTTTATACAGCTTCAACCTTTTATCAATGTGTAAAAGAAACTAGAGTCCTAGAAAATATGGCTTTATTTTATTGTTTGCTGTGGTCTGAATATTTTTGTCTTTCGAAAATTTATGTGTTGAAATACTAACTCCCAAAAGTAGTCCTAAAACATGGAAGTCTTGGGAGATCTTTAGCATTATTATTCTCTGTTTCTGCATGTCTCTCCCCTCCTCCCCATATGGAGCTTTAAGTACACATGGAAGTCAATAATCTGTCTCTTGGAAGAGGTATCTTACCCAGTGTTGTCCATGCTGGAAGTCTGGTCTTGGACTTTTAGCCTATTGAACTGGAGTAAATGGATTTTATTATTTATTTCACCTAGTTTTTAGTAATTTGCACTAAGCTTCTAAGCCACTTAAATAGCGCTATGATAGGGAGTCACCACAACATTAAGGAGTTGCATTGAATGGTTACAGCATTAGGAAGGTTGAGAACTACTGATTTAAGAGATTTTTATATAGGGTTATGAGGAGTGCATTAATTCATATTTGTCTATAGTATTGAAACATATATACACATCACAGTAAATGTATCTTTGCTTCAGTTCACACTCATTTTTTCCACTCATACTTCTTTCCCACTTGCAGTCATAAATAATTTTGCTGGATAATATTTTGTGTATACCTTTTGCATGTGTGGAAACTTACATAAGGTATGTAAATAAATATATATGTATACACATTACACCTCTCAATAGCTATACCTATCTATATGTAGATAGAAATAAATTGCTAAATTATCTTTGTCTTCATACTTTGGTAAGTATCTCTTAACTTGACTGTGATTTGTATTGTACTAGTAAGATTTGAGAAATGCAAGCAATATTGATGCATTTTCTTCTGTCAATCTTTTGATGTCTTCTACAGTATATTGGGCAAAAAGTGGTATTTTTAAAAACAGTTTTACTTTCCATATATTTTATAAGTAGTTCTAATTTTTATGTATCTATTGGTTCTTCATCAAGTAAATTTCATATTCTGTGGATTTCTCTACCTATCATCAATTCTTTTATTCAGTTATATCTTTTTCTTATAAATTTAAAATGCTTTTTTCATATTTCCAAATGTATTGATCTTTATTCAACTCAAAATAATCTTTTTCTAGTGCGAATGAGTTATCAGGCTTTTTATTTCACTTTCTTCTTTCTTTTTTTAAATTTACTTATATATATTCTAACAATCCAGCTGTTTCTCCTCCCCCTCCCCAGTCCCCTCTCCCACAGTTCCTTATCCCATTCCTCCTCCCCCCTGTCTCTGAAAAGATGCTCCCCTCAACAGGCCGCCACCTTCCCTGGGGCCTCAGGTCTCTCGAAGATTAGGCACATCTTCTCTGCCAGATCAGGCAGTCCTCTGCTGTATATGTGTCAGAGGCCTCTGACCAGCTAGTGTATGCTGCTGCTTGGTGGCTGTGTCTGGGAGCTCCCAGGAGTCCGTGTTAGTTGAGACTGATGCTCTTTCTATGTAGTAGCCCGCCCCTTCAGCTTCTTCCATTTTTCCTCTAATTCAACTGATTTCAGTTCAATGGTTGGGTATAAGTATCTGTGACTGTCTCAGTCCACTTCTGGTTGGACTTCTCAGAGGACAGCCATGCTAGCCCCCTGTCTGTAAGCGCACCATAGCATCAGTAATAATGTCAGGCCTTGGCGTCTCCCCACGAGATGGATCCCAAGTTAGGCCAGTCACTGGACTGCCTTTTATTTAGTCAGTTCTCCAGCTTTGTCCCTGCAGTTCTTTTAGACAGGCACAATTCTGGGTCAGAAATTTTGACTGTGGAATCTCAGGGCCATTTTGATTTGTGTTTCCCCAAGGATCAAGGACTTTGAATTTTACTTTAGGGGCTTCTCAGACATTCAGTATTCTTTTGTTGTCAATTTTTTGTTTAGCTCTGTACCACATTTTAAATTGGGTTATTTGGTTTTTTGGAAGTTAATTTCTTGAGTTTTTTTTTATATGTTTTTGGATATTAACCCTCTATCAGATATGGGTTTAATGAAGATTCGAAACTAAAAGATAATATATTATTAAATTTAACATGTGAGTTAGTTTTAAGAATGATTTCTTATATTAATGCTACTGAATCATTTCATTGTAAAGAATTTTAGCATCTTTTCAGAACAGATTCAGTGTTGATATTATTTGGATTTTTATTTACTTTATGTATGTGAGTACACTATCTCTGTCTTCTGACACACCAGAAGAGGGCATTGGATCCCATTATAAAATGTATGAGCCACCATGTAGTTGCTGGGAATTGAACTCAAGACCTCTGGAAGAACAATCAGTGTTCTTAACCACTGAGCCATCTCTTCAGCCCTTGCTATTATTTGGAATTGATTTTTGTTTCTCCTGATAAAAGGTAAGAATTCATTAATTTCTTTGTATGTAAACCAATCTTCCAAGTATTGTTTGTTGAATAACAGTTTCTCCCCCTTCCTATTGATATCTATTTATCTATGTGTATTGACTTACATGCCATTTTTATTATGCTTCAATTCTCCTTTCCTAATTCAATGCCATGTTTCCTACCTGTTTGGCTTCACAGTTGCCTTGAGAATACAAACCAGATTGTATCTTAACAGAGTTTGATTTTGCTTTTCTACATATTATTTTAGAAATTTTCCTTAAAAAAAAAGCCTATGTTAAAGTTGTTCATTTGAGATAGCATTTAAATTTTTACTTTTTGGGGGAATGTTGATTTTATTCTTCTGCATTATTAATGCCTTAAATTTTTGTTGCTATGGACAATGATTACCTTGTCATATATGTGTGGCTGTAGCATAGAAATGAAATGGTTATAAATTGCTATTATATACAATAATTATAAATTTACCATATTACTGAGAATTACTTCTCTATTGAGTATTTCATGTTCTCTATAAAATTTTAACAACGCAACTATTGGTAGTTTATGAGTTTGGTTATTTGTTTGTTTGTTTGTTTTTATTCCTAACTCTCTTATAATGGAATTAACATAATAGCCCTTCACTATTTGTCTTTAGTTTTTATTTATTATATTTTTAAAGTGATATATTAACTCCTGGTTTCTTTAAATTATTCTCCTTTTAGAAGTTGAATACAGCTCATAGTAGTTTCATAATGATAGAGCTTAAGATGAAGATACAAGACTAAGACATAGATAGGGTGTTACCTTCTCAGTGTTTGGACAGTCAGAAAGAAAATCCTCTTTTTATTTGGGCTATATGTGGATTCAGAGGTATGGGAGCTTCAGGATTCAGAGGTATGGGAGCTTCATGTACCCACAGACCCAAGGTCTCTGTTGGCAGGAACCAGTGTGAAGCAGTGTAGAAAGGATGGATTGAGCATAACCACCAAGGTCATTGTCTTGCAGTGTTTCCAATCATTTTCAGTCATGGAAGCCACTGTTTTCATATTGTTTGACTAAGTTAGTTGAAAATTTATTATTCAACCTTATGCCAGAAAAAGATTCTACCTAAGTCATTCTCAGGCATGCCTGACTTATTTTCTGTTTTTCCATCTTTCTATGATAACTGTCACACTTGGTCCCTCTTGCTTTCTATCGGGTTCCTCTATTGTCTAGGCTTCTCAGCTTATTTTAGCACCCAACCTAAATGTGTGATCTATTATAGGAGACCATCTTTTTGACGTCACTGCTGAAGACATATTATTCAGTCTGAAGAATGTTTACCAGAATTGAGTACTCATCTATCTCCGAAGTGAACAAAAAAGCTTATTTAAATTTGCCTATTCTTAAGTATATATTTTATTTGTATGCTCATTTGCTAATTAAATAGCTAGTTAATCTTTTCATTCTACCATGTCTTAGCTTTATTTCCTGTAGCTCTGGCAAAATACCTAGATAAAAGCACCAACGGAAAAAGGATTTATAAGGCTCACACATCCAGATGACAGTTAATCATTGCAAGGGAGTCAAAGCAACAGAAATTTGAAGCAGCTGGTCATGATACATCCACAGTCAAGACTGGTGAGCAATGAGTTAATTCATGTTTGCTAGTATTCAGCTTGCTTATCACAGGCCCATGAAAGGGTACTACCACATTCAGTATGAGTCTTCCTGTCAATATTAACCCAAATAAGAAATGGCAGCACCACATCTGGCTACTTGAGAGCTAATGAGATGCTTGGAGTGGGGTATACAAGTTTGCCCAGATCATGCAATAAACAAGCCTTCTTTTGCCACTTGCCTGAATCCTGGAATCTATGCCATTGACTCTGCTCCATTTTGACCCTGCCAGCAAGGGTCTTGGTCAGGGTCTCAAGCAACAGTTCTTCATTGTGTCAAGTTATCAATCAAAACTAATCATCATACCCTATTCAAATAAGAACTCCTAGTGGTTGGATATGCTGTCATTAAAATCTAAGCATACAGAGCTAAGATGAAAACTTTGGAAGGAAAGTTTGTTCATCTATTTATGATTAACTATTAAATACTTTCTTATAAAACATTTAATTTGTCATGAAAGAACCATTTTATCCATAAAAGGTTCTATCTGGAAAAAATAAGGAATTTTGAAGGTCAGTTTTTTTTTCACCAGGAATTGTATGCTTACACTCAAAGTTTTTTGCTAAACTAGTTGAGACTGCATCTATAACTTAATTCAATTTCCAAGGGACATTTAGTTGCAGCAAGGATTGGATACATCATACTGTCCCTTTAGGTCCTTGTTTACAGGGAGTAGAATGCTTGTTTAAATTTTGGCTGGAAATTGAATCATTTATTTGTGAACATGTTGTAAGCACAAAAACAAGAATAATACATGACAAGGAAGACATTTTATTTCCTCTTGGGTATTACATAGACATTTTTTCATTGTTGTTTTTCTCTGGAAGATTTAAGAAAATGATAAACTTCTTTACAAAAGTTTTTCCTTAGTTTTTTTCCCTTAGTTTTATGTTCAAGAGGCCTAAGAGTTAGGGGTAAGTTTTAGGAGTGGTCATTTAGCTAATGTCTATGAGGTATACAAGAAGCTGGTTGTAAATACCAATATCCCTTCCTGTCGTTTTGTTGGGACAATATATCCTGATAAAACCAGTGCAAAGGAGAAACAATTTGTTTTGGGTCACAGTTTCACTTTACAGTCTATCATGGCATGTATGTCATGGGAGCCAGAGATTAAAAGAACTGGTCACATTAGACACATAGTCAGGTATCAGAGAGTGATAAATGTGTAGCACTATTTTGTTTTTCTCCTTCACTTATACATCCCAGGATCCTAGCCAGGAAATGATGCCAATCACAAAGACTGGGTCTTCCCACATCACGTGACTCAATGAAGATAGTCCACAGCAGCCATTCCCAGCATTCTGTCATTATCTCCAAAGTGATTCGAGGTTCTGTTGTGACAGTTAACAATAACCATGACACCACCCAAAACCAAAAGCAAACGTGTGTGAAAAGAGAGCAGCAGAAAGGCCCAAACATGCATTTGTCACTGCCATAGATTTTATAAACGAGCTTTCCAATGTCAAAATAAGACTCATCAGCAAATCACAGATTTCATCTGAATTCAACTCTAGAGCCATTTCCTCTTCAGTGCTGTCTTTTAACTTGTAAGTGTTTTACTTTAGTCTTAATCTTTTGGGACTGAGTCTCACTTAGAATACTCCTGTTTCTTCTTCCTAAGCATTGAAACTACAATCCTGTATCACCATTCCAAGCTACTTTTCATCTTTGTTATATAGTAAAAAATTTTGCCTAATGACAAATACTTATAGGCTGACTCTGTTAGTATTTCTGTGAAATACTTTTATCAATTTTATATCATTCCACTATTCTGTGTAAAAGGTAAACAAGAGCAGAGTATGGAGAAATAGTCAGAAGGACAGCAGGACACCACTTTGGTTTTAGATGCCTCTGGTCCAAGTTACTCTTTTAGTATAATAATAACAATAATAAATATCTTTAGAAATCAATTCTTGGTTATCTTACAACTTTTGCTTCTTGTAGAGTGTGACAATGAAACCTTCTTCATATTGTGAGAAGTTTTTGAATACTTAAAGACCATGCATACATGAATGAAAATAGTAATTGTGGAAGATGAGCTAGACATCTGGAGAATCTTACACTGGACGTAAATGTAGTTTGTATTTGAATGAAATATTAGAAATCTGAGTAAAATAGTAACTACATGATTTTAGTGTATCATAGCTTGTCATTTACAATGCTCTTTTAAAGGACAACTGAGTAAAAATTGACAAAATTAATCCTCTAAGGGAATAAAGCATTGATTAAAGACTCTAGAATTTTAAAAGAAGATTTATTTTTATTTTATGTGTAAGAGTATATGCCCAATTGCCTGCATGTATGTGTACCATGTTCATTTCTGGGAACCACAGGGGCCAGAAAAGACTCACAGATACCCTGGAACTGGATTTAGACATGGAAGCCATGTAAGTGTTGGAAACCAAAACTTTGGAGACTAGTAAATGCTCTTAACCAAAAATCTCTCTCTGCAGCCCTGACTCTGGAATTTTTAAATCAAGGATTACACTGTTCTGCTCTAAAGATACACCATTGATCACTTGTTCTTCCTGCCTCCTCCTATAAATACTTGTTTAAGGGAAACTAAAACATCAATATACTGAGATTAAACTGAGACTGGAAATTTTCCATGCTATTTGTTCAAAAGTTTACATGTAGGGACAAAGAAGTTATTGGTCTCTTCTAACAGAAATAATTGCATTGATTTTCCATAAATATTCTTCAGAACATGAGTGTATTATCCTTTAGTTACTGAAAAATGCTGGATTTATCTAAGGTTTTAATATCCACAAATAATCTTCTTCATCTTTTTCTTCTTTCTTGGCTATCACTAGTACCCTTAGCTGGCTTTTCTGAAACTGGCTATGTAGATTATGCCAGCCCTCAACTCACAGAAATTTACCTGCTTTTATCTCTCTGGTGCTGGGAATAAAAGTGGGTACCATGATGCCCAGATTTTTTCTCCCATACTATTTGCGAAATTTTTGGGTGATTAATTTTCTTACTTCCACCTTCTCAGTTTTGCTATCAGTTCTGAAAAAAACAAGACTCACTTCATTTTTATGACTGAATCATAGGGAATATTATCTATTTAATAGTTATTTATTGACACAATAAATTGATAAATCAAAGAGCAGAACAATAATGAGTTGGCCAGTGATATGTTGGTAGTATGCAATGATATTTAGAATTTAGGATGTTTGCACATAAGATATTTTTAAAGTATGTTAAGAAAACACACAAATATATTTTGTTATGCCAGGATAGCCTAAATACAATTCTTGTACTTAGGAGAGAGGAGGAAGGTGACCCTGTAGGAAGACCAGCAGTCTCAATTAACCTGGACCCCTGAGATCTCTCAGACACTGAGCCACCAACCGGGAAGCATACACGAGCTGATATGAGACCCCCACACATATATAGTAGAGGACTACCAGGTATGGACTCAGTCAGAGAAGGTGCACCTAATCCTCAAGAGACTGGAGGCCACAGGGAGTGGGGAGGTCTGGTGGGGTGAGGGGTGGAAAGGTGGGAACACCCTCATGGAGATGGGAGTGAAAGAGTTATGGGATGTGGAACACTCAGAGTGTGGAACCAGGAGGGGGATAAAATCTGGACTGCAAAAAAAAGATTAAATAAAATTTAAAAAATGAGAGAGAAATGAATGAGTTCAGCTTTACACAGCTATGACTAGAACTCAGGCTTCACAGCTCTTTCTCATGATGACAGTAGAAATTTAAGAATCCAACCTTATTCACTCAACATAGATTTAATTTTTAAAATTAGTTTTCTTGGTTATTTATATTAGAAAAAAACACTAGGGCAAAAAGTTTGTTGTTTTGTTTCACTGTGCATTACTTAAAAATGCAGAACTGCTAGGTGCCTTGTCTATGTCACAGTTTGGTATTTTTGCTGATTCCAAGGTATACTGGCTAGTTTATGTCAACTTGACACAAGCAAGGGTCATCAGAAAGGAGGCAACGTCAATTGAGAAAATGCCTCTGTAAGATTGGGCTGCAGGCAAGGCGAAAATATCATTTTTCTTAATAAGTGATTGATGGGGTAAAGGAGGGTTTAACCCATTATAGATGATGCCATCCTTGAGTTGGTAGTCCTGAGTACTATGAAAAAGTGGGATGAACATGCGATGAGAAGCAAGCCCCTAGGCGTTGCTCCTTCATGGCTTCTCTATTAGTTCTGGCCTCCAGGTCCCTCTCCTTCTCGAGTCCCATACCTGACTTCCTTTCATGAGGAACTGTGAGGTGAAAGCATAAACTGAATAAATACTTCTCATCCCATGTTGCTTGGGTCAGGATGTTTCTTCATAGAATTAGTAACCCTAAGACAGAAGACAAGTTTTATTCAAAATGTATTTTTATTCAAAATAATTTAAATTCTTCTGAATTTTTTATAGCCTTTAAAAGATGGACAGCAAAATAAAGTAGAAGAAAATCAAGGAAAAAATAATAAATTCTTGTTCATAGTGGTTCTTTATTAATTGTTCTAGAATGTTCTAGAGGTAGATCTTCGTGATACATTTTCTCTTCTGAGAAGTGAAGGAAGCTTTCCATAATTCTGTCTACCTGCTTCCCTCCAAACTAATGATCAGAGTCCTGACTGAAAAAAAAAGGTAACTCCACACCTAAGACACTTGATGTTTAACAAAGAAAGCAAAACCATACAATGGAAAGGGAAGAACATCTTCAACAAATGGTGCTGGTCTAACTTGATATCTGCATGTAGAAGAATGCAAATAGACCCATATTTATCTACCTTGCACAAAACTCAAGTCCAAGTGGATCAAAGATCTCAACATAAAACCAAATACACTGAATCTAATAGGACAGAAAGTGGGGAGTAGCCTTGAAAGAATTGGTACAGGAGACAACTTCTTGTACAGAACACCAATGGATTAGTCTCTAAGATCAATGCTTGATAAATGGACATCCTGAAACTGAAAGGCTTCTATAAGGCAAAGGACACTGTCAATAGGACAAAATGGCAGCCTACAGATTGGGAAAAGATCTTCACCAATCCTACATTAATCAGAGGGCTAATATCCAAAATATATAAAGAACTCAAAAAGTTAGACACCAGCAATCCAAATAATCCAAATTTGTATAGAACAAAACAGGGAATTCTCAACAGAAAAAATTTTTAATGGCTGAGAATCACTTGAAGAAATGTTCAACATCCTTAGACATCAGGGAAATATCAATCAAAATGATCCTGAGATTCCATCTTACACTAATCAGAATGGCTAAGATCAAAAACTTAAGTGATAGCACATGCTGTCAAGGATGTGGAGCAAGGGGAACACTCCTGCATTGCTGGTGGGAGTGCAAACTTGAACAACCACTCTGGAAATCAATCTTGTGGTTTCTCAGAAAATTGGGAATAGTTCTACCTAAAGACCCAGCTATACTACTCCTGGGCATATACCCAAAAGATACTCTACCATACCACAAGGACACATGCTCCACTATGTTAATAGCACTTTTGTCCATAATAGCCAGAGACTGAAAACAAACCAACTGTCTCTTAACTGAAGATTGAAAAACAAAACCAGCATGAAAGCGTAGTTTATTTACACAAGGGAATACTACTCAGCTATTAAATTCAAGAGCATCATGAATCTTGCAGACAAATGGATGGAATTAGAAAATATCATCTTGAGTGAAGTAAGCCAGACCCAAAGGGACATGCATGGTATGTACTCACTCAGAATTAGATATTAGTCACTTACATATAAGTACAGGATACCCATTCTACATTCCACACACCCAAAGAAGCTCAACAAGATGGAAAGCCCAAGGGAGGATGCTTGAATGTTATCTAGGAAAGGGAGCAAAATAGTCCTATATAGGAAGTAGATAGAGGGAGGGAATTGGGTGGGTGAGGGGATGGGGAGGAGAATGGGAGGATTAAAGATCAGGTGTGGGGAGAAGCCAGAGAGCTGGGAGAATGAATGGAAATCAATTGCTGGTAGGGAAGGGGTGGGGATAGCTCTAGGATGTGCTAGAGACCTGGGATGGGAGAGGGTCTCCCAGGAGTCTATGAGGATGACTTTAGTTGAGACTCCGAGCAGTGGAGTTATGCCACTTCCTGTAGCCAGGCAACCTCCCTCCCCCAGTGGATGGTTAAAGACTCCAACCCACACATAAAACTTGCTGCCTCAAATTTGTCCTGTCTACAAGAAACACAGAGACAAAGATGGAGCAGAGACAGATGGAATGGCCAAGCAATAACTGGCCACGACTTGAGGCCAATCCAATGGGCAAGCACCAATCGCTGACACTAGTAATGATACTCTGTTATGTTTACAGACAGAAATCTAGCATAAGTATCCTCTGAGAGGCTCCACCCAGCAGCCGTCTGAAACAGATATAGATACCCACAGCCAAACATTGGAACGAGTTTGGGGAGTCTTATGGAAGAGTTGAGGGAAGGATTGAGAAACCGAGACCGGATAGGATCACCACAGGAAGGTCAACAGAAATCAACTAATGTGGTCTCTTGGGGGCTCTCAGAGACTGAACCACTGGCAAATATGTAGCATATGGGCAGGTCGGTCTTCATGTGGCTCTCCCAACAACTGGAGAAGTGGTTGTCTCTAAATCTGTTGCCTGCCCATGGATCCTATTCCCCTAACTGAGTTACCTTGTCTGGCATCAGTGGGAGAGGATGCGTTTAGCTCTGCAAAGATTTTATGTGCCAGGATGGGAAGATAACTGGGAGAGAGGGGGTTCTACCTTCTCATCAGAGAGGGGGATGGAGAATTGGGCGAGGGACTACTTGAGGGGGGGAACCTGGAGGAGGTGGATGCGGTGATCTGGCTGTAAAGTGAATAAATAAATAAATAAATGGGGAAAAGATTATATTTACAAATCTTAATTTTACCTAAATAAAATACTGTTTGTATCTTTCCATATATGTTATAAATCTAGGTTACATTATTGTTGACAAAAATGCCTTCTTTTTTTAAATAAAAATAAAATTAAAAATAACTAAATAAACAAAGGTCTTTAGTAAAGGGTTTGGGTTGTGGATGGGGCTGGGAGGTGGGAGGAAGCTTCTCTCAGTGATGAATACTCGGAGGCCATCTGCATTTCGGAGTGAGACTCCACTCCAGTCAGTACTGTCCCGAGGTAAGACTGAAAGCACTTAGTCAAACAAGAGGTGCTCCTAGCATTGTGCTGGGGATGAAGGCCATGGCTCCTTTTCCAGCTTTTGCTAGGTGGTAAAGGTGTATTGCTTGGGATGAATGGTAATGGTTCTTGCCGAATAAATGTGAGCTAGAGAAAACTGCTTAGAGAAGATCTCCTGGAAGGAAAATGAAGGCTGTTAAACATGCCTCCTGCAACTTTTGCAGATGGGAATGATGACTAATGCATCAGTTAGGTGCATTATCTTCCACTCCCTTTGTACTAAATAGTACTGAACAATTAACTCTCATCAAACCATATCTGAAATATCTCTGGTGATAAATAGCACTTACTGAAGCCAACATTTTTTTTTTCTGAAAATGGACTTTTTTCCGTCTATTCTACTAAAACTTTTGAAAGTCAAAGTTTCTGGCGATAATAACATGCATTTAACTAAACAGAAACAAATGTCTACTTCAGAGAATTGTTTTCCCTGCATGTGCTGGAGTTTTAAAACTTCTTTACAAGTGTACTTAATCTTTGAAAGGTTTTTTTTTCTTTTTTTGCAAACAAGAAAGTGTTAGGCTGCTTAACCATTTAGTAGATAGAATTTTCAAATGCAAATTTAAATGTAGGGCTGAGAAATAGTCTAAATATGAAATATAACAATTTTAAACTCCTATAAAATTTACAAAGATGTTGAATCTGGGCTAATTTTTTTTAATCGAAGCATGATAATGCTACCATGCTATGTACAAATACTGAA
Source organism: Grammomys surdaster (assembly GCF_004785775.1). Taxonomy (NCBI): domain Eukaryota; kingdom Metazoa; phylum Chordata; class Mammalia; order Rodentia; family Muridae; genus Grammomys; species Grammomys surdaster. The sequence continues at coordinate 5,740,953 of NW_021604719.1, forward strand.
ATCTGTTGTTCTAGTTCATTCCATTGCTGTGACAAATAACTTAAGTAAAGGTACCTTAGGGGAGGAAAGGATTATTGACTTGTATTTCTAGCTCTCAGTCCATTATTGAGTGATGTCAGGAGAATTTAGGCAGGCTGCTTGACATTCCAGGCAGTATTAACTCTAACTAGGAAACCCACAGACCAGGAAGTAAGGGAGAATTCACGAAGGAGTGCTGGTTGGTGGCTTGCATGCTTATTCAATCTTAGTGTTTTTTCTTATATAGCACAGGACCAGGGCCACCTTTCCAAGGAAAAGATGCTGCCAAGTGAGCTGGGCCAAGCTCTCCTACATGAAAGAACAATCAAGAGGCTCCCACTCCAAGTGCCCAGAGGCCATCCTGATCTAGGCAAATCCTCAGTTGGGACTCTCCTCTGAGCTGCCTCTAAGCTCTATCAAGTTAACTACTAAAGCTAACAGGGACATCATGTAACTATTATGGGCTGTGCAAATATACTTTTTAATTTCTGTAATTACTAAAAAGAAATTGTACAAGACACTTTGTAAGATGGAATGATTTGACTCAGTAAAGATTTTTCTTCACCAAACACTTTTAGTTGAGCTGGGGGCAGGGAGGTGGGGATGGCTCAGTGATTAAGAACATTTGCTCCTTTGGTGGAGGATGTAGGTTTGATTCTCAAAACCCACATGCTGACTCAGAACTGTCTGTAACTTCCAATCCAGGGCTTCCAACACCCTCTTCTGATTTATGAGAGCACTACACATGCACACATGCAGGCAAGACACTCACACATATAAAATAAATGAAAAATCTTAAGGTAGTATACAACTTTAATTCCAACATTCAAGATGCAAAGGCAGAGGCAGGCAGATCTCTGTGAGGTCAGTCTAATCTACATAGCAAGTTCTAGGCCAGCCAGTGCTACACAGTGAAAGCTTGTCTCAAAGGGGACAAATGGTTTTAAAAACCACCTTAGTCTTGCATTATAGAAAAATAATTATTGGGCTGACAAGATAGTTTAGCCTGTAAAAGGCATTTGCTCAAAGCCTGAGGACTTGGTTTCATCTCTTTGGACACTCAAGGTAGAAAGACAAAACTAACTCTTGTAAGTTTCCTATGATCTCCAAGAATATGCACAGTATACTAACATACACATACAATTAAATAAATGTAATAAAAATAGTGAAATTAGAAAGCAATTGTTAAAAATAAACAACTTACATCACATTTTAAAAAATCACTATTATTATTTACAGAAAATATTTAAATTTTGAGAAAAAGGGGGGCTGAATCCAGGGAACAAACTTAGGTAATAATAATTATAAATTTTAGTAAAATTATTTTAGAAATGTCCCTTGATATGAGGTCAATGTTGTGGCTCATTTCCCCCTTCCCCACATTCATTTCTCCCAACACCACTCAACAGCTAAAGGGATTTGTGTTGGCTTACAATTTCAACTACAATAAAGCTTCAAAAAAAGAAGTTTATTTTACATTTTGATAAAATAAAATTTCTAATTTTCAGATAGCTTCATTTTTAGGATGAAGTTTCTCTCCACCAGTGAGCCGGAATGAACAAGCTCATGGAGACCATAACAGATTTGACAAGTGATAGCCGGCATGTTACCCGATACAGCAACGGATTCATTTTCTCAGTTCTGAACTGTCTGTGAACTGCCAAGAATTTAAATTATTTCCTTCCTACCTTCCTTCTTTCCTTCTTTCCTTCTTTCCTTCTTTCCTTCTTTCTTTCTTTCCTTCCTTCCTTCCTTCCTTCCTTCCTTCTTTCCTTCCTTCCTTTCTTCCTTCATTTTCCTACTCCCTTTTTCTTTTTAAATGAAACATTGTACAGATTTTCTGCTGTGTAAACACCAGAAGCCAAGCATCAAATTTCATTAAGGATGTCAAACGCTGCTTCATTTTGAATTCTGCAGTACTGCCAGGTATAATCTCTAGTTCAGTGCAAAGTACTTCCAAGTGTGACTCTCTCCTTCACTGGTGTGAATGGATGTAGGGGCATAATCAGATATAATATCTATAGTGAATGGATAATTTCTTTGTCCACACATAATACACCAGAACAGATTCACCACCTGTGTATCTCTATTGACAGAGTTTTATTACAAGTAATTATTCTGGTTGTTCTCTGTATTTGGCTCATTATAGGAAAACATTTGAGGCCAGGTGGAGCTCAGTACAGCAGCAGCATATCTTCTACAAGCCTGTGTGGCCACAAACAGCTCAACTACGCCAGAAGAACAAGATAGAGGTGATGTACACAGATCTCATGCAGTCAATCCCCAAGCTGGAGCTACTTGGAATATCATGAAAAGATGTGCAGTTTTGAAAGAAAGAAAGAAAGAAAGAAAGAAAGAAAGAAAGAAAGAAAGAAAGAAAGAAAGAAAGGAAGGAAGGAAGAGAAAGAAGGAAAGAAAGGGAGGGAGAGAGAGAAAGAAAGAGAGAAACAGATTTAGTAATTTTATTGCCACTAGATCATTTGGTATTCAGTTGTCTACAGTGGATTTCATGAGTTTTCCTTTTTAATCCTGAACATTCCACTGCGTGTTGAAAATCAGTGGCCACTGTAATGATCTGATGGAGGTTTTTTCTTCATGCTCTAGAAGGAAGATTGCTTAGAAAAAAATTCTCTGGCTAAATTGTCCATGACATTGGAATATAGTTTTATGTAAATTATTGCTTCCTGGAAGCCTGTTTGCTTTTCTACTCCAGATATGGACCACATTAATGAGAAGATTTATTAAAATTTACTCACATTTAAGTATTCCAGATTAACCTTCTCACACTGCTCCTCTTTGCTCAGGTTTTCTTCAGCACACAGCAGATATATATATCTTCTCTCT
>NW_021604719.1:5746814-5747436 GCF_004785775.1 Grammomys surdaster
AAGAAAGAAAGAAAGAAAGAAAGAAAGAAAGAAAGGAAGGAAGGAAGAGAAAGAAGGAAAGAAAGGGAGGGAGAGAGAGAAAGAAAGAGAGAAACAGATTTAGTAATTTTATTGCCACTAGATCATTTGGTATTCAGTTGTCTACAGTGGATTTCATGAGTTTTCCTTTTTAATCCTGAACATTCCACTGCGTGTTGAAAATCAGTGGCCACTGTAATGATCTGATGGAGGTTTTTTTCTTCATGCTCTAGAAGGAAGATTGCTTAGAAAAAAATTCTCTGGCTAAATTGTCCATGACATTGGAATATAGTTTTATGTAAATTATTGCTTCCTGGAAGCCTGTTTGCTTTTCTACTCCAGATATGGACCACATTAATGAGAAGATTTATTAAAATTTACTCACATTTAAGTATTCCAGATTAACCTTCTCACACTGCTCCTCTTTGCTCAGGTTTTCTTCAGCACACAGCAGATATATATATCTTCTCTCTCTATATATATTTTTTTCTATTATATATTATATATTTTATATTATATATTTTCTCTATATCATATATTTTTAAATATACTTAATATATAGCATATATTAATATATATTAATAATTACATAACACGATCAATA
>NW_021604719.1:5747536-5756873 GCF_004785775.1 Grammomys surdaster
GTGTGTGTGTGTGTGTGTGTGTGTGTGTGTGTGCGCGCGCACATGCATGTGCATAACTATGTGTGTTCCTAAGGCACATTTTATACAGAAACATGGAGATGGCAGAATAGAATAACACAGAAGTTGCCTGGCAGCCTGAGTATTGAATAGTTTAAGAGCAGCCCTTGATTTTTAGCAATCCTCTTGCTTGTGTCATTTTACTGTGTCATGTTTGGCCATGGAAGTATAGAAGCTGCTTAGGTGTATGATGACTATTTGGGACTAAAGTTCCTTTCCTAACATCCATTTGGCAAGCATGATCTTTACACATGTATTCCCTTTGTCCTGGGTGGCAGAGGTTAAAGGGTGCAGACTCAGGGTGAGATTGCATTCCAGGCACCAAGTAGATTAGTAAGAAAGTCTCACATACATGATGGGTAATGACTATTAATATGAATTGCAGGCTGAAGAGAAAGCTTTAGTTTAGTTACCACTGGATGTGGGTTTCTCAGCAAGGCTGGTTTTAGGAGAGAGAACAACTGAACTCTATCCAGATGGTTACAGTTATTGTGTGATTATTACTTAAAGCTCCTTCTCTCTGTTTCTGCAGAGAGAGAATATTTGTTCTCTAGATGAAGGTTTTCTTTCAGACCCTGAAATTCAATTGACTTCCCAGCAAATGCTACAGCATGAGCTGCCCTGGAGTGTCTGAGGGTCTGGTTCGGACATTCATGAGTTACAGACTGTCAGTTTCAGGTTGTGCATTTGCTGTAATTTCCCCACAACAGGTATCAACTCTGCTTTGCTGACTGCACTGCCTCATCCACAGAAGACAAGCAGTTCCAGGTTCTCTGTTAGCCAAACAAAGGTGTTCTTTAAAAAAAATTCAATTACTTTCTTCCTACCCTTGAGAGTCAAAGAACATATCTGACAAAAATCTATAGATGTACCACTTGCAGGTCTTCCATAAACAGCCAAAAAGGGATGCCTTGACAACTGTCAATTTTTCTATCTTACTGCTTGTACATTCAACACACACAATCCCTTGGTATCTTGATGTGGATATGCCTTCATTGTAAGCACTTTGGATTAGCTTCAGAACACTTTCTGACATGTTTAAAAATATGTGGTGATAAAGTTTGATTTTTAAAAAGTCCATCAACTATCAAAGAAAATAAAAATGAAATCTATGGTAACACCTCCAAAACTCTACCCTGAATTTGAAATGTTCTGATGGTCAAGGGTACTGTAAACAGAGGTATCCTGGGAAGGAAGTGGCCAAATAAGGGGATAGGCCTTAGTGGCTAGCTTTAGAAATGTAATCTAATGGTTTTTAACAAGGCAGAGGGTATGAAGGAAGGCCAAGGTCTGACAGAGCCATATTTGCCATGCTCAGGTCCCCAGAGCCCCTTCAAGAAGGATGTTTGACTTTGAAAACAATTGGTTATCTCAAAGGCCTTGCAATTAATTACGAGGAAGGAAATATAAATCAAATGGAGTGTGTTCTCCTGCAGTTAGGGAATTTTCATTTTCATCTTGGATGCCCTAAGGATGCTGCACTGGGGTGTGCTGGGGCTCTGTTTTAGCCCCAGATAGAGGCTGTTTCTCTCCTATAGATAGAGCTCTTGCTGGTGATGCTACAAAAATATACTTAAAACTCATTCTCCACAGACTTTGTGTGAGGTGGAGGTGTTTCACTTAATTATAGGAGGACAGAATGAGTGCCTTAATTTCTCCATCTCAAGATGGTGAAAAATGGGACTGATAAAATGACTTGGTGTTTAAGGTCACTGCCTGCTCTTGTAGAAGATTTTGACTCAGGCCCCAGCACCCACATAGTAGAGCACAGCCATCTGTAACTCCAGTTCCACAGGTTCAGACACCTGCCTCTGGCTTCCACCAGCACCAAGCATTCATGTGGTGCATGTACATACATGCAAACAAATATCCATATACATAAAATAAAAATGAATAAATTCTTTAAGAATAGGTGAAGGATAAACTTATACTTTATCATTTATCACTCACAAAACAAACAAAACAAAACCACAAACTCTTTTCTCAATAACAACAACAACAACAACAACAAAAATCAGTATCTGCTCATTGCACTGAAAAGCAAGGCAAAAGAAAACAATAAAGATAAAAACCTGTTGTTCCCTGTCCTATCCCATGACCTTTACATAGGTCTTTAGCACGTGGCCTTTATTAAGTTAGATAAAGCAGCCATGAACACAAATACAAAGTACCATGAACTGTGAGGACGCCTTCAATACTAGTACTCTAAAATCAAGGTGCTAGCAGGGTTAATTTCTTCTTAGGTATTTCTGCTGGAAGTCCTAATTCTGTGTATGTTCCCTGCATTCTTCTTCTTCCTGTACATTCATCAGCCATAACAGGTTAGAGTACAACTATTTGACTTCCTTTTCAGTCACGTTCCTCCTAAAACGGTCTCTACAATTACAGTCCTATTCTGAAATATTTAAGGCTACTTCAAAAAGTGCGTTTTAGGAAAGAACAGAAGAGTATGAAGATATATTTGAAATAATCACACATAGTTCTCCACAATTCATGGAGTGAGCAAGAACTACATTTTATCCATTCATCATAAACAAATGAAGAAAAAAAGTATAAAAAGTAGAGCTTTGTTCTTTAGATCATTATATTTAATATTCAAATTCCAGAGAGCAGAAAATGAAATGTACACACACATCCTTTCACTTTTGCTGGCCATCTGTGCCAAATCAAGGCTCTGAAGTTTCAAAGAGAACGTTTAAATCTGCATATCATATTGGAAGATGTTAGAGTAGAGAAAATATATAACTTATGTGATGGCCAACTGGGGAAAACTATTCCAATATGTGAGTTTATATAACGATCGGCAAAGCATGTTTGTTCTGTTTGTGCTGAATAAATTTATTTATATGATTGATTCAGGTTAATTTAATAGAAGATAAATGAAACATTATGGTGATTTTTTAAATGAAAGTGCTTATAGTAAGCTTAGTATTTTAGATAATTATTAGTGTTCTAAGCTTAGCTTTCATTTTTTTCTTCTCATTTTTTTTACATATCTTATCAAAAGTGCATCTGACTGCATTATAGATGTAAAAATTTTAGGAATAGGAATTGTTGTAGTTTAGGCAAAAACATACACATTGCAATTTCTCTGCTCTGTGTATTTTAGTTTTGTTTTAAGAGGCATTGGATTTCAGATTTAGGTTTTACAATATCAAGCCAGTTGCAAACATAATTACTCATAGACCATTCATCAAAAGTTAAAAAGATGAGAAGTCAATAAAGATGCTTCAGGAAACATAAGTTTTTTGAATTCTAAGGAAAATTATGTAACCAATGACCTATATATCACATCATACCAACCCCGCAGTGGCCTATCAGAGAAGCTTCTTGAAGTGGATGGAAATTAACCAGAGACTCACATCTGGACAAGGTGCAAAGTGAGATATTATTCAATCATAAATAAAGTGTCATCATCAAACCCCTCCCTTCAGGGATCTGTGTAGAAGAGGAGGTGGAAAGAGTGTAAGAGCCAGAGGGGATGGGTGAGTCCAAGGAAACACTATTCTTCAGATACAACAGAACTGATGCAACAAATACAACAGAACTCATAGAGACTGTGGCAGCACACATAAGACATGCACAGGTTCAAACCAGACTGGGTCCCAGCATGGAGGAGAGGAAGTGGACATGGGGTCCCACCCATAACCAAATAGCTACCTGCAATTGATATCTACTGTCAAATGGAGAAAATCAGTTTCTTCCCAATGGAATGTCACTGAGTATATCAACCATACTCGATAGTAGGCCCCAAGAATAGAGTACTTGACCAACACAAAATGAATTCAAGGTATTTAGTGGCTCTCTCTCTCTCTCTCTCTCTCTCTCTCTCTCTCTCTCTCTCTCTTTCTCTTCTTATTGGCCTTTTGTTTGTTTAATTTTTTTTTGTTTTTGTGGATCTTTTTGTATGTTTCTTTTTCAGTTTTTCTCACTAACTCCTTTATTTCTTCACTTTAAATATATAGAAAACTTCATGAGTCTGCATGTTATCTTTGCACAGGGACTGTACTAATCTTATCTGTATCATATCAATTTTAGTATATGTGCTGCCAAAGCAAGCACTCATTTCAGTTTTTAATTTTTGTTTTGGGTTCTAACCCCCACTTTTTATTGAAAATAGATTCTTTCTCATACAATATACCCTGATTTTAATTTCTCTCTATTCTTCCCAATCCCTCCCCATCTCTCATCCCCTTTGGATATACTCCTTATCTGTCCATCATTAGAAAAGAATAGAGTACTAAAAGATAACAATGAAACATGGCAAAATAAAATAAAGCAAAACCTGATACATCAAGGCTCAACCAGACAACCTAAGAGAAATGAAAGAACCCCATGATCAGGCACAAGAATCAAGACCCACTGGTTCAGTTCACACACTCAGGAGTCTCATAACAACTCATAAGCGGAACACTAATATAGACACTGAGGAACTGGTACAGACCCATGTTGGTCTTCTGCTTGCTCCTTCAGCCTCTGTGAGATCATCTAAACTTTACTCACTTGATTTAGAGGCCCTTGCTCTCCTGTAGTCTCTGTCGCCTTTGGCTCTTACACTCTTTCTGACTCCTCTTACAGGGAACATTAAGGGGAGGAATTTAGAGATGTGTGTTCCAAAGTCTCTCACTCTCGTGCTCTCGCTCTCCCTTCTCTTTCTCTCTTTCTCTATAATATCTGGTTGTTGGTATCTGTATTGCTTCCCATCTGCTGCAAGAAGAAGCTTCTTTAATGACGAGTGAGTAACTCACTGATCTGTGAGTACAACAGAGTATCATAAGAAGTCATTTTCGTGATACTTTATTTATTTTTAAGACCAGTAGTGTTTGGTTTTAGTCTAGGACTCTGGGCTATCTAGACTCTGGTTCTTGGTCATCCAAGCAGTGTTGAGTATTGTTTCTGTCTTGGGGTATGGGCCTTAAGCCAAATTAGACATTGGATGGCTGCTTACGCATGTTCCGTGCCACCATCAATCCAGCATATCTTGCAGACAGAATGGGATTATGGGTCAAAGGTTTTGTGATTGTGTTGGTGTGCACATTCTCCTTTATACTCTGCATAATAACTTCCTACACCAAAGACATTAGAATAAAGGTATGATGGCTCCATGTAGATTCCAGCTCTACACTCTGTGTTCAATGAGTTCTGTGGGCCATTTTTTTCAGTAATGAGGCCTACTGTTAGTTTAAGGAGGGCAGTTGGTTGTCTTGGTAAAATAGCCTGGGTTTGGAGACTTTTGTGGTATCACCTTGGCCAACAACCCAATGGAATACAATCCAGTCCCAATGCTGGAAGACTCATTTGGTGACAAGAGATGCCCAATTAGAACTGTCTCTTCCTGTTATTAGGAGATGACACTAGGATGACCATCATATATTTTTATAAATTTCCACTGCAATAGGTTTTCATACCATCTCTTAAATGCCTCTCCATTCCAGCTGACTCTCCTGAATTCCTTCCCTCAATTTTATCTCCCCTTCCTCTCCCTACTTGATCCTCTTGTTCCTGTCTCCCCTCCTTGTCCCCAATCCACCCATAAAATCTTTTCTATTTCTCCCTCCCAGGGAGATTCATGTGTCTTCCCTAGTCTCTTCCTCTATACCCAACTCTCTGAGTCTACATATTGTAGGTTGGCTAATATCTACATATGAGCAAACATTTCTATCTTATTTAGCGTTTGTATTGCTGTGAAGAAACACCATGACTATGGCAACTCTTATAAGAGAAATATTTAAATGGGGCTGGCTTATAGTTTTAGAAGTTTAGTCCATCATCATCATGACAAGGCAGGCATGGTGCTGTGAAGTAGAAATTTCTGGCTTTGTCATGTGATGCAGACTCACATGATGTTTTGGTAAAACAGTCTCACATGATGTTTTGCTGAGGTAAGACTTGTGGGAGGACACATGGAAAAGTATAAATAGAACTCAACCGACAGTAACAGGGTGCTTGCATAGCTAGCTGTGCAATGCTTTGTTGGTCTTTGCTTTGTTGAGAGAGGTATGGCAGAGAACTTATCCTGGCTCTGCAGCTGGTCCTTGTCGCTCCTTCTGACTAGTGCTAATTTAGTGGAGGCCTGGCAGTTTCTGCTGGATCATGTTACTGTTGCTGACTTGTGGTTGGTGACACTTTTTAATTGGACTGTTGGTATCCTGAAAAATGATATTGGAATCACTCCAAAAAACTATTTCTAAATAGGTGTACATCTCTTGTCCTATTTACCATCTTTTCTCCTCTACCTTTGGACAGTGGGCTAAAAGGGGGGTTGAAGCATTTGAGAACTCTTACTAACATAGGTTTTGAAAAATCTAAGCCTACAATATGAGGGAAGGAGTTGAGACCTCTACATCTTGATCCACAGGCAGCAGGAAGAGAATGGGCTGAAGCCCCAAAGCCCAGTACACAGTGACACATTTCCTCCAGCAAGGCCACATCTGCTCCAATAAGGCCACACTTCCTAATAGTGCCACTCTCTATGACCTACCATTCAAATTCATGAGTTTATAGGGACCATTTCTATTCAAACCACCATATTCCACTTCCTTGTCCCCAAAGGCTTGTAGCTATAACATATGCAAACTATATTTAGTCCAACTTAAAACAATCCTCATAGTTTATAACAGTCTCAAACTTGTTGAAAAGGTCAAAATTTCTTTTGTGAGATACATGCAATGTTATGATTCATCCTTTGAAAAATCAAACTACAAAAGCAGATTTCATGCTTCTAACATATAATGGAACTACATATGTGCCATATAACATATATGTATATTAATGTAGATGTTCCAAAATAGAGGAAAGGAGCATAATGTGGTAATACTGAACCAAAGCAAGACAGAAAATACCAGCTGGACAAACTCCAATGTCTACATTTCTATATTGATGTCAAAGTGCTCTTCATATCTCTGCTCGTTTTATCTTTGTTGGCTGTAACACACTTTCCTTGGGTTGTTTTCACTCCCTGTTGGCAGCTCTCCTCAGGAGGTGTTCCACAACTCTGGCATTTGCAATAGATTGTGGTCTCTAAGGCAATTCGTGCTTTACCCTCACAACTTCGCACAACTGCCTCTCAAGTCTTCCATGCAGGGACACCCCTTACACATGCCTGGCCTCACCAGCTTTCCTTAGCTACGGATAAGAATTGTATAACCCATTTCTTCTATCCTTGACTGAAGCCAGAATCACGTGGCCAAAGCTGCCAAATTTTACTTGCTGGGACAGGAGCATGGTCACTTGTTCAATCCCATCTTCACCAACTTTCTATTTTCAATGATTTCCTTCACTACCTAAGTTTGGCTGTCCTGAAACTGGATCTGTAGACGAGGCTGTCTTCAAATTCAGAGATTCACCTGCCTCTGCCTCCAGAATAGCAGGATTAAAGGTGTGTGACACAAGATTGGGCTCTAAACTTTTCTTTAATTCTTTTTCATAAACTGGAAGCTTAGCTGGGTGGAATCTTGCCCTGAAGACACCACTCTGTTTATCTCCTTATATCACAGAAGTTAGCTCCATTCTACTTCCAGGTGTCCAGTTTCTCCTCAAATTGTACATTTTGTATTTTTTCTTTCTCATCTTACTCCTGTTCATTATAGATGTCATTATACATGACAGAGTCAATACTGGGCTATTGTTCAACTTCCTCTGCCCACGAAATTAATTCAAAATTCTTCAATTTAGTCTTAGGCATACTTTTTGGATAAGGGCAACAACAGCCACATTCTTCATCAAAATATCACAAGAGTAGTCTCTAGGTTACCTACTAACATTTTCTCCTCTGAAACCTGTTCAGTAAGGTCCCTACAGTTCAAATCATCCTCAATAACAAGGTCTTCCATGTTCCTTCCAGGAGGGCCCATTAAATCCCACTTAAAGTGTTTAATTGCTTTTCTAATCCAAAGTCTCAAAGTTCACATTCCTCCAAACAAAAGCATGGTAATCAATAAATAAGACCAAATCAGACCCTGATCCAAGACAAGTGCTGAAAGAGATTCTAACATTTGAAAATGCAAATGTAGGGTATTAAAAAAAGTCATAAGATCACTGAAGGCATGGGCAGTGCCCATAGCTGAATGGACAAAGAGTATGAATGATATTATTTCCAATGTATATCATGCTTATACCATAGGTCAAGTTATAGCTAGTGGGGTCTTTGATACCAAAAGACCCAGCTCGCTCAGTCAGTAGAGCGTGAGATTTTAATTCCCAGGGTCATTGGTTTTAGCCCCAAGTTGGGTGTCAAATAAAATAACTGTAGCTTTCTGTTCTGTAATTCTTTGTGTAAACTTATATAGCTTCTTTGTGGATTCTTCTTGGGTTCTTCATTTATCTGTCTCCTAACAATATGGTTTCTGGCTCAGCTCAGCTTCTCCTGTCTTAGCTGGCACCATCTATCTTCAAAGTCTGCTAGCCCAATTCATTTTTAACTGCCTCTTATTTTCACTCTCCAAAATCACTTCTCTACTCTTTCCTAACATTATTCTATCTTCTTTCTTCTGCTCTGATCTACTCTTCTGTCTCCTGGACTCCATTGCCTATCACTACCTTCTCCTTTCCTTTCTCACTACTCCCCTTTCTCACTACTCCTATTCCTTACTACTTTTTTTTTATACCTACTCCTGTTCCCAGAAGTCCAAGAGCCAAATATTGCCAAAGAGCATATGGTCATTTAAAGGACGAGTCACATAAACTATTTCATACTACAGGGCCCATTAAGCCCCATTTAAAGTGCATAACTGCTTTTCTAATCTAACGTCTCAAAGTTCATATTCCTCCAAACAAAAGAATGGTCAGGTCTATCAACACCAATACTGGACAATACTGGTAAAAACTTCTGTATAGTTTCTATTGTGAAGAGACACCATGACCATGGCATCTCTTATAAAAAAACAAAACAGAACATTCACTTAGAGCTGTCTTAGAAGCATGGCAGCATTCTGGCTGCCATCTTGGAGAAAGAACTGAGAGTTGTACATCTTGATCTTCAGACATCAGAAATAGAACTGGTGGAGGCCCCAAAGCCCACTCTCATAGTGATATACTTCCTCAAACCAGGCCACACCTACTCTAACTAGGCCACACCTCCATAATAGTGCCTAATAATGATGGTTTGTTTCCAGTTTCTGGATGTCATGGATAGGGAAACAATGCTTGAGCAAGTGTCCCTGTGGTAGGATGAAGTGTCCTTTGGGTATTTGATTAAGAGTGGAGAAATTGGATCCTGAGGTAGATCAATTCCCAACTTTCTGTGAAACCACCATATTGATTTCAGCAGTGTCTGTACAAG
>NW_021604719.1:5759873-5768732 GCF_004785775.1 Grammomys surdaster
GGGGTTTGGGTAGCTGCTGTGCCCTGGATGTCCCTGGCTCCCCGATCTATCTCTGGGGTTTAGGGAGTGAGATGGAGTTCTTACCAGCTGCTCTGAGTGCAGTGGCTCCTGGATGACTCAGGATTCAGTTTCTCCACAGGACAGGAGCAGACCAACTCTCGACAGCAAGTTCTCTTAACTTCTGAATCATCTCTTCAGTCCCATGTCTCTCACCACTTTTAACACCATTCATAGAACTTTAAAAGTCATAAGAAAGAAGAAAAAAAATCAACTCATTGGTAACTAATTGTTTCCATCAATCTTTAGAATTAATAGTGTTTAAGAAAAATAAAATAAAAATAACAGTTGTGTGTGTGTGTGTGTCTGTGTGTTAAAGCCAATATGGTAGGCCAGCAATAAGGCCCAGTAAGTAAAGGTATTTACCAACAAGTCCTATGGCCTGAGTTTGATCCCTGAGTCAAACAAAAGAACAAACTCTAATCTATACATGCAACCTACCCATGATACACACTAAATAAATACAGTATAGCAAAAGAGTTAATAAAACATTTTCTTAGTAAAAGTCAATGTGGTGGAGCATACATGTAGCCTCACACACAAGAGCTGAAGCAAGATCATAAGTCTGAGGCCAGTCTGGGTTTCACAGTGATGTTCTGTTTCAAGATAAATGAATGAATAAATCAATTAATGTCACCATTGGCTCTTAGTTGCTAGTCCGTCCCTCTTCATAGTCAATTGTCCTGGTCCACTAGTATTTCAAGGAACTCAGTGGTATTGCAAACTATTCTAGGCATTCCCATTTTGTATCCCCTCACCCTGTGCCCCATAAAGTCACGAATATGTTCTACATGTTAGGCACAGCAGGTTCAGATATTGAGATCTTATTTCCCATTGTGATGACTTTCGTATAGGGGTCTTTTGGAGTTGATTGGGTCACTGAGGTCATTTATCACAGGAAGGAGATTAGTATCTTTAAAAGAAATCCTCCCAAACCCTTTTGTCCCCAATATGTGGAGGATACAGTTCAAGAATATACTATCTATATACAGAAGAAAGCCCCATCCCCAAGACCCAAAAGTTCTTTTGATCCTAGACTTTGAAACTACCCATTCATGAGAAATAAAATGCTGTTATTTATAACCCACTAATTTGAGTCTGTGGTATATGTTACTGTAGTGTGAATTGACTTAGAGAAATAACATATACCTCCTCTTGTTTATATATGAACATACTCTTCCATTGAATTCCCTCCAGTTAAATTGGTTAGCTTTAGGGAATGTTTAATAGGGAAACCTCTGGTGATGTTTTCGATGTAAAGCTCTCAATAATTTTTAAAGCCTTCCCCTTATTTCACTGCTGAACCATAATTCAGTGCTATGTAATTCAATGCACTTTAACTTGATTAGTACAGCTAATTCAGCTAATTCTGTCTTGCATTGTTTGTGTGTATTCTTGCATTGTGTAGGAGGAATAATGCAGCTTTGGTGGTACTTCACAAATTCTAAGGCCATGATCATTTTATGCTTTAATTAAGGATAACATGGGAAAGGAAAGGCGGGGGGAAATTAAATCAGATGTGTGTTGAATGAGTTTAAAAGTTTAGTTTCTGCCTTTATTTATCAAAACTCATTAATTGACATATCTCCTTTTGATTCACAAACTTATTTGTTCATTACAAGTATTTATATTTTGCTTATTATATAGCAAGTTAGGTGTTGGAAACATAATGATAAATAAGATAAACATTTTTCTTGAAGCTTGCGTTCTAATGGAGGACACAGATGTTAAATATTATCTATGCATTTTAAAGCTCATTATAGAGTGAAAGAAGGTATTCTCTGAGAAATAAACAATGATGATCAGAAGATTATTTATATAGTATGTCTCCAGAAAAGTTAGCCAGAAATATGTCTCAAGCTATAAGACCTTTGAGCTGTATTGTGAATCGGTCATATAAAATATAACCAGAACTATCTGGGCAGAGGAACAAGCATGTAGAAATAGATGTGATAGTGGATATTATAAAATAAGATCTTGAGGAGCTGAGTGATAAGAAATAGTATCATAGATAGTACTGGCAACCTGATTGGGTTTAGAGATGTCCAGGAATTAGTGAAACACACCTTGGAGTTGGTCTCACAGGCTTTTCCAGAACATTTTAATTGCACAAAGAACCACCCTGAATGTAAACTAAATTCTTGGGTTGAATAAAAGTGAAAAAAACCAAACCAAACCAAACCAAACAACAACAACAACAACAACAACAAACCAGAGAAAGCCAGTGAACTTACCACCAACGCTATCTCTCCCTGCTTCTTTACAGTGTGAGCAATGTGAGCAGCCACCCTGGCTCTCGTTGCACCTCAGCCTTCCCTGCCTTGATGTCCTGTTCCTTTAAACTATGAGTTGAAATGAATCTTTCATTCTCTCCATTGCTTTGGCTGAAGGTTTGATACACCAAATGAGAAAAGTAACTAATACACTATTTCTGGCTTTATGAGTAGATTTGTGTAATCTAGTATTAGCAGAGATGAAAAACGGTCATGGGAGTAGAAGTCACTTGCAGTGGGTATTTTTGACAATTGCTAGTAAAGATAGAGTGAAAAGGAGTTGAATAGGTCAGAGTTAAGGTTCTGAGCAGAGTCTCCACAGAAACAACGAAGGAAGGGATGTGAAGTATAAGAGTCACTGTGGGTAGAGCCACCACTCCGAAGCTGGAAGGGGGCTGGAGTACAGAAGCCCCAGGAACATCCCAGAGAAAAATAATATCTCATAATTGGTTCCAACAATACTGAAATACCTGGGGCATACTGTTCTGCCCAGCAGGTGGAGCTTTGTTGGGTTTCTGTGATCAAAATCCAGAGAGTAAGTAGCCTTTTCCATTTCCATATTGACTAAGTAGGAGCCTTAACAAAGGCTTAGAAGGGAGACTCTTTCTCTGCTGCACAAGCCAAGGCTGGGGTCACCAGGCCTGGCACCTCAAAAGCAGAACCTAATGTTCAAGCTTTATAGAAATTAAATCTCAGAAAGAGATTGCAGATTTTTTATTTCCTCAGAATCTAAAACTTAATGAGCAGGGGTATTTCTCTAAACTGCCCTTGAGGAAACCACAGAGGTTAGAGTCTGAGAGAAATCCTATGGTTACATACTACTGATTACGATGCTGCCCAGATCTAACTATGTGTTAGAACCCTCAACAAAGTCCTTAAGCCTTGAACAAGCCGTCCAAAATCATGATTTAAAAAAAAAAAAAATTCTTGGTAAGACAGTGGTTTTCTATCTGCCTAGTGCTGCAACCTTTTAATACAGTTCCTCACGTTGTGGTGATCTTCAGCCTAAAATTATTTCGTTGTTACTCCATAACTGCTATTTTACTACTGTTATGAGTTGTAATGCAAATATCTTTGTTTTCCAATAGTTTTGGCAACCTCTATGAAAGGGTCATTCAATCCCCAGAGGGGTTGTGACTTCCAGATTGAGGAAACACTGTGATAGCACTTCAGTTTCGCTCAAATTTAGAAGAGATCAACAGTGAGATGAGGAAGAACCATCATGAGTTCTAGCCAACAAATAGTTTAGAAACTCAAACAAGATCTTATGCTGCCACTAACCAGTTAAAGGGAGCCAATGGAATTGCAGGGTGTGATTCCTAAGGATCACGTGACAATCTTTTATCATGAAGATTATGACCAAATCCAGGATAATAAATCAAATTGATCTGAGTTTTGTTTGATTTCATTCATGTTTCAAATCCCAGAGACTAGCAGACACCTTAATGTATTGTACCCTTGAGGCAATAACAAAGGGAAAAAGCACTGTGGGTAGCTTGTGGTTTCAAAGTTTTCAATCCTACTAATTAACAGCAATAGTTATTTCCCACCTATTAATTTAACCTATGGGTATTTTGTACTAAAAAAAAAAAAAGGTCTTTTGTCACATTGACTTCTAGCACATAATGGAACAAAGTAACAAGTATGTGTGTGTGTGTGTGTGTGTGTGTGTGTGTGTGTGTATAGACAGAGATACACATATTGTTTAAAAACAAAGCAAAGTATAACAATAATTTATTAATAGTCCTTAAGCAATGTTATTTTCTTTCCTTGATAAAATATACTGCAATTAAATTTCCAACTCTGGACAGTTTTTTTTCTAATAATGATTTATGGCTATGATTACAATCCATAGAAAATGTTCCTTTTAATTTAGTCAGTGTAATAAACTATTTTTAGAGATATATGATGAGCCGAAGCTGAGGTGTACAGGCAATGATCTGACAGCTTTCATACATTACTGGATTAATTGCCCAGTAGAGATAGCTTTCAATGTAAAAGTATATTTTCACAGATTTGGAACTGGAGAAACTGATCCAGATTGTTGGAGAATTTGAGCTATCAGCATCCTCAGAATGGAGTTACAGTACTGTGGTGGTTTGAGTGAGACTGCCCCCATGGGATTTTTATACATTTAAATGTTAGCTCCCTTATTGGCAGAACTGGAAGGATTAGAAGGTGTGCTCTTACTGAAGATGGTGTATCACTGAGATGGGTTTGAGGTTTCTTGTTTATATTTTATTGGTGATTTTATTTATTTACATTTCAAATGTCATCCCCTTTCCCAGTTAAACCCCTACACCCTCCCCCATTCCCTCTGCTTTTATGAGAGTGCTCCCCTATTCACCCCCCAGGTTTCAAAAGCCCTCACTGTTCCCAGTCAGAGCACAGTCTCTCTCTGCCTCATAACTGTTGACTCAAGATGTTAGTCAACTGGATCTCCTGCTCTAATATCATACTTGCCTACCTGCTCCCATGTCCCCTGCCATGGTGGTCATGGACCCACACTCTTAATCTGCAAGGCCCCAGTGAACTCATGGTAACTTAAAAGTAACTAAGGCACATAGGTAACATGGGTCAACAATACACAAGTGTCACCTTACTAAGTTCTTTCTTTCTCCTCTTACATCAAATTGCTTTATTTTTACCTGGTTTATAGGTTAAGACATTGATCTTCAGGGCTTAACAATGTATCCCATAACATCATGGCAACGAAAGTAGAATCTATATCGTCTGAGCCCAAAGTCATAATGTCTATTCTAAAGAAAAATCAATACGTTCTTAAAGAACCATCAAACAACTTAGGAACATGATAGAGACCAGCCTTGCTAAGCAGAGGGACATATATAATCACCACTATCTGTCAGCTGCACTAGCTTCCGTGTAGAGCACAGTGAGCAGATGCCCAGGGTGTCTAACGAATGAAATGCTCTGAAGGTTTATAAGATAAATCATCAGTGCTTGGGTGTTCTAAGTCTGAACCTTGGGTTTTCCATATATTAAAACTGATGTGCCAGCTAGGAAAATGCACTCTCTAGATCTTCAACTATAGGGAGTACAGTTCATCAAGCATGGGCAGCTACATAATTTACAGGAACTTTTTTGAGATGGAAATGTAGTGACCTTTGATGGAAGGGTAGAGGAAAAATTGGCTGTTAATATAAGTTACTTTACTTTTTTTCCTGTAGTCCCTTTTTTGACATGTCATAGTGATTTTAAAAACAGTAGTTAATGCTTTAAGTACATATACATTAAAATATTAAATGGCTGGTTTAAATTATACCATTCATTTTTACACTGTGTAATAGTGGCAATAAATAAGAGTATTTCCCTTATCTATAGGACATCTGAATTCCACAGCTCATACTTGAAAGCTTATGCATGCATATGCACACTGTTCTTGCTAGAAAATTGAAGTGCTACAAATGTAAGTTAGAGTTTTTATTACATCCTCACAACATTCTCTTCCTTCCACTCCTGTAAGGAAAGGAAATGCCAGAGTGGTGGTAGATATATATTCCCTTTTCTTTCCAGGGCATCATTTTCTGTAAAAAGGATTGGTTAATATACAAGAAAACAGAAGAGATGAGGTACTTTCTTGCTACTTTCTATTTCATAGATCTATTGCCTTCTCTCATATGTGTGCATATATGTTGACATTTTACAATATGAATTTTGTAAGTCAGTTATTCTACTTATATATCAAATGCTGTCAGACTGGTGAAATCCTATAGTAATTTAAGTTCTAGTTAGCTGTCTCTTGGCCACCTCAGTTGTAGCCAAAGGAAACTTACCTGACACAGATGAAATGTGATAGATTTTAGGTGATGTTTACAGTTGTTAAGCCAGGAATGGTACTGTCTCTTGAGTGTGAGATTAGTAATATTTTTGGTAAAGGCTAGACCATTAACATGTTTGATGTATATATTATTTTTCTTTTCAAGTAGAAAAAGTATTGGAGACAATTTGTGAAACTAAAAGCAATATTACTTGGCATGTTTGGTCAGAGCTTTGTTAATACTACTTCTGTTTTCTAAAATGGACCAAGAAGATCTCAGCTGCATGACTGTGCCTCCAAAATATATACTGATTTAACACTTTAATGACACCAGGCCTGTTGGACAGAATGAGCAAGAGGAATCAGGTAGAGAAGCATTGGTAACTCACATATACAACCAGACATGTACAACAAGGGAAGTAAAATAGGAAAATTCAGAGGATAACACACAAGGGAAAATATATAGTCTACAGATCAAGACTATGATCATGACTGCTAGCTTGTCTCTGACTTAAGGCAAAAAAGGGTATTATAGAAATTTTAAACTAAGGTCTAATTGTTTGAATGAGAAGTCCTTTATAGGCTCATAGATTTATTTGAACACTTTGTCACCAGGGTGTTGAAATGTCTAGGAAGGATTAGGAGGAGTGGCATTATTAAAGGAGATGGGAATAGCCAGGCCCAGTCCCCCACCCCACCCCACCCCTGCTGCCTGTGGACCAGGATGTAAAGTTACTGCCCCAGCACTGTGCCTATCCTGCCATGCTAATAATGGACTAAACCTCTAAAAAAGTAAGCAAGCCTCCAATTAAAAGTTTTCTTTCTTTCCTTCTTTCTTTCTTTCTTTCTCTCTCTCTCTCTCTCTCTCTCTCTCTCTCTCTCTCTTTCTTCTTCTTCTTCTTCTTCTTCTTCTTCTTCTTCTTCTTCTTCTTCTTCTTCTCCTTCTTTTTATAGGTTTTGGCTTGGTCATCATGTCTCTTCATAGTAATAGAACAGTAACTAAGACATTAGGGTACAAATTACCCTTCTATTTGCCTAAGTGATTGAGCAAATACTGTGTACTGTGATGGTCGAGGTGTTAAGGGTAAACCTTACAGTGTGGAATTTGAGGTAATCCTCTATGGGGCATCCAGGCAGTGTTGGCCAATAAATAAATAAATATGTGGTCTTGGAGAGACATCTCTTAGGTTTTTGATTTTTGTTTTTATTTTTTAGAAAGTAGCAAGGGAAAAACAAACAAACAAACATAAAGCCTCCCCACATTATATGTGAAAAACATAATTGCTTGAGTGATTAATTTCATGTGTCAACTTGACTTTTGTAAGGAATATTCAAACAGACAAAACATTTTAGCTTATCCATAAATTACAATTGGAAGAGACTAATTAGCATTCTAATCACGGACCTAGTAAAGATTGCCCTCACAAATGTGAGATGGTATCTTCCAATTTGTTGAGAGCCATAATTGAAGAGAAATGTCATGTAATAGTAAATTTGTTCTCTACTTGAGCTCTGGGATATTATATTCTCCTTCCTTTAGCCATACATATCTCTGGTTTACAGGGCTTAAACTTTCAATTATGACTCTCAACCTTTGTTGTGACATTTACTTTTTAATTGAAACTTAGCCACTGCCTTCCCTGGGAATGATTATGGAACTATATGTTTATATAGGTAAGTCTTTAATAATTAATGTCTTTCTTCCTTCCTTCCTTCCTTCCTTCCTTCCTTCCTTCCTTTCTCCTTCCTTCCTTTCTCCTTCCTTCCTTTCATCCTCTTTCTTTCCCTTTTTCTGTCTTGTCTGTCTGCCTGTCTTTTTCTACACACACATACCACAGACAGACAGACAGACAGACGGACACACCTGTGTGTTTCCCATGTAGAAAATTCAAATATATATATTCTTGAATAGCAACCATTGGCCTTGCTTTCTGCTCAGCAGCTTAGAAGATTAATAGTGAAACATAGCAGATAAGTAGCCCTGGAATATTGATAGGTACATGAACATAGGTAGAACATGTTAAAATTTTTGTTAATATCCTATATAATTGACAACATGAAAATATTATTCACTCTAGACACATTGTATAATAGCAGGTCATTGAATTTAGTGTTTGCTGTTGACAGGAATGACATGTCTATAGAAATAGTACTTGTTGCTGCTTTGGGGTTTTATTCCCAGGGGAAGGATTGCAGTACAATACCATTCCTCAAGATCAATCAGTCTCTATAGAATTGACCAGATTGGGTACCTACTATATGATTTCCACCTGGGTATGTATCCCATGTGCAGTCGCCAAAGGTAGATGCTGATGTGGAAGTCAGGAAGTACATGCTGACAAGAGCCTGTTATAGATGTCTTCTTAGAGGTCTGCAAGAGTCTGACATATTCAGAGGCAGATGCTCACAGCTAGTCATTGAACTGATCATGGGGTTCCAATGGAGGAGTTAGAGCGAAGACTGTTGGAGCTGAAAGGGTTTGTGGCCCTATGAGGAGAGCAACAATACCAACCAACCACAGCTCCCAGGGTCTAAGCCACCAGCCTGGGAGCACTTAGGGAGGGATCCATGGCTCCATCTGTATATGCAAGGATGGAGAGTCCTGTGGGGCATAGGTGGGAGAAGAGATCCTTGGTCTCATGAAGGCTGGGTGCCCCAGTGGGTGGGAATTTGAGGGTGGGGAGGTGGGAGTGGGGGGGTAGGTAGGGGTACATCCACAGAGAAGAGGAGGGGTGAGGGGATAGAGGGTTC
>NW_021604719.1:5768832-5786208 GCF_004785775.1 Grammomys surdaster
AAAAAAAAAAGAAAGAAAAGGACCAGCAATCATCCTGACAGAGGGATAGATTTTCCAAGTATGCATTTGCTTTCCCTGTATGCATAATCAGTCATCATTGCCATCTAAGTTTATTGATGTTAAACCCACACCTGTGTGGACACCCACACAGGGTTGTATTTAAGAGACAATCGGTGTCAGGATTCTTTATTCTGAAGGGGAGGCTGTGGCTACAGAAGTTACTAGATGTGTTGTACAAAGTAACTGGACTTAGAGGAAAATGAAATGGCTTGATAAAATACAGCTCATATGCTTACTAAGACAAAAAGAGTGCACTTTTAAGGTACACTCTTGAGCATATAGGGTATTTCTCACATTAGAAGCATTTAGAGTACTCTGGTCTCAAACATGAAAGACTCTTAGATCCAGAGTGGAGGTGGTCCTATTCGCTGTCATTATCAATGACCTGAATGACCATCATTGACCATCATTCTGAATGAAAATGCTATGGTTTCTGTATGACACAGCTCTTTTCTAAATGGAGGTACTAGTTCTAAACGAAACAAAATACAAGAAGGAGAAAAAGAGAGACAGGCAGACAGAATTAGAGAAAGACATACAGAGAGAGAGAGAGAGAGAGAGAGAGAGAGAGAGAGAGAGAGAGAGAAACCTGATAGCTGTAGAACAAAACAAGGGACCCAGTAAGCTACAACCTAAACCTAAATATTGTCACCAGTATATTTTGTCCTCTGTGTTCAGAGAGCAGTAAGCTAATAGGAAAACAATTATACTGGTAAAGTCTCTATTAGCAGGAGGAGGATGTAAAACTTTTAAGGGGCATGTAGGAAAACCATAAAGCCTAGGTGATGCCCTAGAACAATTTCTGATACTCCTTGGCCTTTATGTAATCCAGAAAAAGCCCAGCTGCTGTGTTCTGAACCAGTTTTCATGTTCTGACAAAGGTCAGAACCTCTGTGGCCTCTTCCAGGAGGTGACAAATCATAGCAGGGATATTTAATAAGACCTTATCCAGGGTAACAGGAGTTTTTCGGACAGCTGATGTGAGCTGTACCTTTTTCCAGTGGCAACCTCTTTATGCCTCATAGAAGTCTAGAATGATCCTACTCAACATCCCTTTCCTATCTCCTCTCCTCAAGATAAAACTGGCTCAGACTTGGATGGCTTTTTCAGACTCTCAGGGCCCTCCCTGATTTCTTTCACAAGTTAAATCTTTGAATATTTATTTTACTCTTAGTGTATGTGGTTTTGCTCTTACCATAACACAACTGTAAATAAAACGTGCTGACCTGGTATTATTATTCAAAGCAAGGAGACCATCCCTTCAGCCTCTAGCAGGTCTATAAAGTAGGGCCATTTTTTTCATATTGTGGGTATGTAGTATCCTCAGATGGGGTCTGGTAGTATATTGCACTCCTTTTTCTACATTTATTCATCTTGTCTAATATTCAGAGTAATGTGTAAATCGTAAAAGAGTCTGTATTCAGAACCAACCACTTGGGTAAGGGGCTTGTTTTATTCATGGGAAATTGTTACAGAAAGCCAGGAAAGGCAAGAAGGGAAGAAAGTCCTTAATTAAAAAGAACCACTGTCATGAGTAAACAGCCACTGTTTTCCTTTAGCTGTAATCCCTTGGCTATAGATCACAGAGACTTCATAGAAAAGCAGCTGCTTTACTAATAACCTTTGGCCATGATACAGCCAATTAATTACTCAGCCATCCCATAAAAGGTCCCATGTTGTCTCTTGAATATTTTTTTCAGAAATTTTCTAGTATTTCAATATGCTAACTTCAAATATAAATTTACAAAAAAAAACCAGTTTCTCTTGCCTTCTTTCTAAAACCGACTTATGTATATTGCATTTGATAACTTCAGATAATATAGTCTGTGGGATTTCAGAGTGTATTTGTAGTCATATAACTCTAAAATTAGCACAATGCTATTTTACAATGGTATGAAAAGTGATAGAGAAGAGTTGCTTGCAAAGTCTCTGTGTGGTGAGACATTTAGACTTCATATGTCCGACCTAAGGTATGGAATAGTGATTTTTTTTTTAATTGTGTGATCCATATCCAGAACTCAAGTTCACATATTTTTATAGTATGGTAATTGTATTCTTTTAGATGATATTTTTATAAGATCACTATCTTAGGTTGTTGTAGAAATTTTTAACGCTACTCTGGGTTTTTCACTGCCTTTGACCATTTAGTTTCTGAATAAAAGACACAGAGCCTTTATATTTAAAATAATCCTAAATAAGCACAAGAGCTAGGCAGATATGCATCCTATATGCTTTTAGAATCTACCTTTCTATCGATAACCCCTCGTTATTCCTTACTATATTTCATCTGGGCTGCTTTGAACTCCAATCGGCCAGCCCTTAGGGCTACGTATTCATGACTCACCTAACTCATAACAGCTTTTCCTTTTGCTCTAGTTATTCTTTCCTCCGTGATTCTCCTCTGACTCCCAGACCTTGGAACCCTAAAACCCAGCCATGTCTCTTCTACACAGCTATTAGCTGTTGGCTTCTTTATTCACCAATCAGAAATAATTTGAGGACAAGGTCACACAGTGTCACTACAGTCTATGTGCAGACTTTCTCTTCTATGAGGCAACCAGATCCTGGGGGTCTGAACTTAATGTCAACAATATATAGCAAAAGATCAAACTTCAACATTAGGTAGAGTTTCTATCGATATAATGAAACAGCTTGACCAAAAGCAACTTGGGGAAGAAAGGCTTGATTTCAGCTATAGACCATAGTCTATCATCCAGAGAAGTCAGGGAAAAAACTCAAGGCAGGAGCCTGGAGGCAGGAACTGATACAAAGGCCATGGAGGGGTGCTGCTTACTAGTTTGCGCCTCCTTACCTCTTTATGGTTGCTCAGCCTGCTGTTTTTTGTTTGTTTGTTTGTTTTTGTTTTTTTAATAGCACACAGAATGAGCAACCCAAGGGTGACAGGGCCTACAGTAAGTTAGGCCCTCCCATGTCAATTATTAATCAAGAAAATGCAAAACAGGCTTGCTTCAAGCCAATCCTGTGGAGGTGGTGTTTTCTCAATTGAGGTTGTTTCTTCCAAAAATGAGTCTAGCTTGCTTATGTTATGTTGAAATAAAACTAGGCAACACTACTGTACAGTATACAACTTAGAAAATATAGATGGTGCTATAGAAAAGACCTACATGAACTTTAGTGTAAGAACAGCTCATCTGACTAATTTTTTTTCAATTCAATGGAAGAGGAACCTGTGATTTTAACTAAGTTTTGAGGTACTGCAGACTATTCTGTGAACCATAAATTGAATAGTAAGACTGGAAATAATTTCTTTGTGTGTTCATGTCTCTCTCATTTGATCCAGCAATAAATCCTTTGGGGAATTCAGTGTTGAGAAGATGGATGTGATTCTAATAGTGAGTGTGTCTGTGTGTGTGTCTGTGTGTGTGTGTTTGTGCATGTGTATGTGTATGTGTGTGTGTGTGTGTGTGAGAGAGAGAGAGAGAGAGAGAGAGAGAGAGAGAGAGAGAGAGAGACAGAGACAGAGAGAGGGAGGAAGGGAGAGAGGGAAGAGGGAAGAGGGGAGATGGGAGAGGGGAGAGGGGAGAGGGAGAGCAAGAGCGAGAGACTGGGATCTTCTTATGCTGTCCAGGTTGTCACTGAACCTATGATCCTCTTCTGTCAGTCTCCCAAGTGGGTGGATCATGAGCATTCACCACCATGATTGGCTAGTTGAGATTTTGAATTGAATTTTTCTGTTAAGTATTTGGATGGAAATGGTACGTCTAGGGTTCAAACCAAACACTGTTGAACTCCATGCATGACATGCACTGTGTTAATAGTTGGTAGTTAATCTCAAACCGGGGTTTCTACCCTGCTTTTGATCATGTAGTTCCCAGATAAAAGAAACTCACAACCTTCATATTTATAATAAGCAGTAAAGCTGGACAGATATCTACCCTCTAAGCTATTATGTCTACTTGCCTGACAATAACACTGAGTTATAACTTGTTATGTTCCATCTGGGATGCTCTTAATGACAACTGGCCAGCCCTTGGCTATGTTTTCAAGATCTTTATTCCATGGCATCTTCTCGTCCTTCCAGCCTTTACTCTATTCCTCCTCTTGTGTTCTCTCTTCAGATCCTGAGTCTGGAGATCAGGAAGTCCACCTATCTTATGAACAGCTATAGGTTATTGGCATCTTTATTTAACCAATAATTTTAAATTAAAGAGCAAGGCCACATTTGTACCCACAGATTCTCCTGTCCCTGTGGGCCACCAGGTCTTTGGGGCCAGTATTTAGCATTACAATACATGGCACAGTACCAAACCTCAACACACTGCTCATTTCACAAAGGGTATAAATACTTGTCCTGGTTTGGCTCATATACTTCTCCTTGATGGAGGACTCACTCACTCTTGTGAACCTTGTTTCTCACTGGGAACTCTTCTCCAGTGTTCACAAGGATTCACATGGTGTTGCCTGATCTATTTTCCTCTTCAGGTTTTTAAAATGAGTGTGGTTTATATAACAGCAGTGGTTGTATGTAGAACTAGGGAGTTTGGTTAGGAATCTCAGACTCTGCTTAGGAGTCATAATGAATAAATGTTAAGAGGAAAGCCCCATGTCTGACTTCAAAGGCACTCTTCTTATTTATGAGTCTTTTGAAGATTCACCAGTGGTTTTCTGTGACCTTCTGCTAATAGTTCTGTCCTGCCCAGGCTCCTCACATGTTCAAATGCTTTTTCATGCCACTTGTCTAGCACTCTCTTCCTTTTTTATTTTAGCTACAAATGGGTGCTTAGAGTAGTTTTGCCAGTCACAGATTTGCTACTAAAAATGAAGCATGCCACTCTATACTTAACCTATTTAATTAAATTGTCCACATTCTGATTTATGTGGTTTTTTGATTAGTTGGTGATTTTCCTTAAATCATGTACAAACAGGTGACTATGTGACTATGTGACTATGATCTTTTGAGTTTGGAGCACTCAGCCCTACATGAGATGTCTTCTTCAAGCCCTTCCTATCAAGGGTCAGATGAGTCAGAAGATTTTAAGAGCCAGAGGAGATGGAGGACTCCAAGGAAAAGCAGCATCTTCCAAACATAATGACACTGTTCCACAAATGAGCCCAGAGGGACTGTGGCAGCACCCAAGACCATAACAGGCTCAAGCCAGACAGGGGTGCCAGCACAGAGAAGGGGATGTGGACATGGGGTCTAATTGCTATCCAAGGAGCTATTTGCCATTGAAACTCACTGGCAAAGGGGAAATCCGTTTTCTCCATTGAATCCTCATTGGGTATATCAGCCACACTCCAGCACAGGCTCTATGTCCTACAATAGTTGGCCAACACAACATGAATTCAATTGTATTTTTATTTCATTTTGTTTTAACATTTTTTTGGTCTTATTAGTGTTCTGATTGTTTATTTTGATTTTTGTTTTGTGTTTTTTGGATTTCATGTGGGTGTGGTTTTCTTGATTTAAAAAATATTTACATTTGTCTTTTTTTAAGACAGAAAAATAACATAAATTTGAAAGGGGAGGGAGGCAGGGAGGGTCTGAGAGGAACCAGGGGAGAGAAAAATGTGATCAAAACATATTGTATGAAAATAATTTTCAACAAAAACGGAAGTGATTTTTAAGATTTTGGTTCTAGATTTACTTTTGAGAATGTTCTCCATCTTGTTTACTTTCATCTGCCTCTATT
This sequence comes from Grammomys surdaster, assembly GCF_004785775.1. NCBI lineage: Eukaryota > Metazoa > Chordata > Mammalia > Rodentia > Muridae > Grammomys > Grammomys surdaster. The sequence continues at coordinate 5,774,547 of NW_021604719.1, forward strand.
ATTTCTGATCATTTTTAACCACTAAAAGTTTCTATATTGTAAATAGTGTGACCACCTTAATTCTAAGCACTAGTAGCTTTGCAATAGCATTTCTTTACTGGAACATGAAAAATAAAACAAGCAAACAAAAAAACTAGCCAACTAAACAACCAACCAACCAAACAAACAAAAATCGAGTTTTTGTTAGTGTCCTTCAATGTCATCTTTAGGGACATGTAAAGTTTAAAGGAAACAATGTTTTATTGCCTCCAATAATTTCTAGTAAATTTCTCTTAACTCTTTCAGTCTTCTTCCCTACTTACTTCAAATGTCCACACTTTCTAATAACCGTATTTCGAAATGTATTATTTTCTATTTTGTTTAGCAGTAAGGACATGTCTCTTGGTCCCCACACTAACTTATTTCATAGGCTGTCTTCAGGCATGTGGGACTCTTCCCGACTGAGTAGTTCACCCAGGAAACTGTTTTAGAAGACAGCAATACCAAAACAAACCAGATGACCAATAAAGACCACAAGTCCATCCAAAATGTGTGCTGTAGTTAGTTAAGCCAGAAGGAAGGGTGCACAACACAGGCATTTTTTTAATTTGCATTTATCTCTGTATTGAAACAAGAAGTTCCAAAGAATTTTCCAGCCAGCAGAAACTGTCAACTTCATGTACATAAGAAGTGTCAGGTTGAATTCCATTGTGAGATATGCAAAGGGTTAGCATGTTGTGTGAATGACACTCAGTGCTATGTCCTTAACAGCTCCCCATTTTGCTGCTTGTGAACAGGCTGATAGGATGTCAGATGAGACCATAACTGGGAAACGACAGGAAACTGGATTTTAATGGAAATTTTGCTAAGCAATAAACACGCAGAACATGGAAAAGACACATCATCCAAATTTCTCTCAGCAAAAGATAGAAATTCCTCTTACTTATTCTTATACAGCATTAACATAGTGTCATAGACCCCATTTTTTTCCTTCAAGGCATGCAATGTGCTGGAATTTGGAAAGCAAATTCTCATTAGCAATTTGGGTGCATACTGACTCTTCAGTATAATTAAAGCTACTATGCTCAGTTTGCTTTTGAATACTTTACTAAAATTTCTCTTGGGAAAGCTACAGATACCTTAGATAAACCACTATAATGAAAATTGTGTAAAACCATAATTACAATAGAATTTTGTTGCAATATTTTTGGATTTTTTTTTATTAGGAGGCAGAGTTGTAAGATGTTGGCCCATCAAACACACATTTCACCTCCATGCTTTAGAAAAATGCTTATGTTACATAATGCATTGCCTTCAGTGGCTGAATTTGTTTTTTGAGCTTTGTTTGTTTTGTTTTTGTCCTTGCTGTCCTCACACCTGTGGCAGAACTAGTGCAATGTGTGAGCTTCTGTCAGGTATTAAAGGACATTGGAATGGAAATTAAGCCTCTATTGTGCATGGATACACATGGCAGTCTCTGAAGTCTGATCAGGCCGATTGGCTAACACCAGTTGAAATGGTCACAAACTGCCGAATCAGACAACACACACACAAATGAAAATGCTGGGTAACATTAAAAATGTCAGTAACCTTAAGAAGTTAGTGGATGTATATCTCTACAGAGTTTTAAAAATATAGTTCAAATTTGTCGAGATTTTTTTCATAGTGCTTTATACTTCATGTCTATTTATTTACACATTCTGGGGAACAAAAACCATGTCATTTTAGTCCTTCATATTTGGGAGATGTTCACAGTGGATTTCTGTGGAAAGGCATTCTTCCAAGAACTGGTCCAACCAGTGGCAAAAAATAAGGTATTCCCAAAAGTGGGCTAGAGTGAGTGGTATAGGCAGGAAATTGGAGATAAGACTAAAACTTGATTTAGCCTTGGAAAAATGGCAGGTGAGAATTCTACCACTGAAGCTCCTATGCAAGCACTTTAGACTTAGAAAAATAGGCTTGGAGTTAGCACAATCGGTCTTACCATGTTCCATAGCCTTTTTGACCCAAAATTTGCTTGCCTAACGAAATGCTCAGAATAGAATTTCCCTTATTGGGTGGATCTATGTATTGATTAGTTGAATTATCTTTATAAAGTTTTAGAATAATGCCTACTTTCATGTTGAATGGTGATGATGATTCAATCCAGTCCCCAGGGAAGAATTGTAGAAAGGGTAATACAGATCTCAAGCCATCACAGAGGAGTGAGTCTAGACACTTAGGTTATTAGAAACTCTTGTATGAAATACTGCCTGGGCCAGGTGCATAATTTAGGGCTTCAGGACAAAATGCAAATATGGAGCTTCTGGCTCAGAAAACACGTAAGCTTTCAGGATACCTAGCATAAAATTAAATCAAAATTCAAGTATGAGTTCTTGTGTAAGTAGACAGACCACCTAGCTATGAAGCCAGCATTGCTGCTGCCATATTTTCCCTGACCACTCTCCCTGTATCCATTCCAGTTCCTCTATAACACACTTTCCACACAGCATGAAATTTACTTTCCAAACTCAAAGAGTAGACCCTGTGATCCTATGCTTTAATCTTAGATTGAATATAAATTATAAAAAAAAAGAGAGAGAGAAACCATACCGCAGAGTGGCCAAGTGAGTGCAAGTGAGTGCTCTGAAGTTAGACATTCCTGACTGTGCTCTACTATTCTGTCCTAGCTGTGAACTTGAACATATTTTGTAAACTCAGTTACCAGTGCTAAAAAATGGATATGGTAATAGGTATAATATACAGTAGCTTACAGAGAGCATTTGGAATAGAATTTGATAGATTCAATTAATAGATACCATCTACCACCATTTTAAACAGAACCGTTCTTGAAAGATGAACTTGACATGGCCCTTGGGCTCTGCATCCATCATCTGCACATGTCCACTGTGTATAGTCATCTTCTGCTTCTCCTCTTTCAAGACCTCTAGGAGCACTGATGATGTTTTGTGTTCTAGCACCTAACATATTATCTTGTTTGTTTACTAGAAAAATCACTGTGCTTAGACACTAGAATCATCCTCTTTTGGATAGTTTGACAATAGAACAGACCTTTTAACATGCCTATTTGACCTTTGATACAAGTTATGAATCTAAGAAGCTTAAATGTGCTTATTTTTCATTATTTTATCTTTTGAATGCTGTCTCATTTGATTTAAGCGATCATGTTTTTGTTGGTACACTGTAAATTTAAAATAAGTGAAATACAGTATTACACAAATTAATAAAATATGCAGATTAAATATTTCTGAAAAATGTACAGAATTCTGTATTCACCCCAATTACGACACAAGTGATTTCAACAAGCAAAGTTCCTTTCTGACTATCAGAAAAAAAAATTAAATGTCATCTTTTTATTCTTACTTTCCTTTTATTCAAAATAGATTCTTTTCCCAAACAATATATCCTGAGTGCAGTTTCTCTTCCCCTACTGCTCCAAGGTCCTCCCCACCTCACTATTTCCCCTTCCATATAGATCCACTCCATTTTTACCTCTCATTGGAAAAGAGCAGGCTTCTAAGAAATGATAACTAAACACAACAAAATTACATATAATCAGACAAAACCTATCACACCGAAGATGGATAAGGCAAACCAACAGAAGAAAAGGGACCCTAAGAGAAGACATAAGAATCAGAGATCCACTCATTCATGCACAAAGGAGTCACATACACATACTAAATGGAAAGCTCTAGTATGTTTGCTGAAGGCCTTGATGCAGACCTGTATAGACCCTGTGCTTGCGGCTTCAGTTTCTGTGAGTTCATATGAGCATCGCTAGGTTGATTTTTAGAAGGCCCTGTTCTCCTGATGTTCTCTATCTCTATGGATTTTACACTTTTTCTGCCTCCTCTTCCATGGGATTATCTAAGCTCTGAGGGGAAGGATTTAATGTAAACATCCCACTTAGAACTATGTTCCAAGGAATCTCCCCCACCTTCTCTCTCTGTCTGGATAATGAATCTGTGAACCTCTATGTTTGTTTCCATCTACTAAAAGAGGAAGCTTCTCTGATGATGGCTTAGTAAGGCATAGATCGATGAGTATATCAGAATATCATTAGGAAGAATTTTACTTTTGTTGATAATTTTGCATACATACACAATGTACACTGACTACTTTCATCCTTACCCTCTTCTATTTCTCTATTTCTATGGTCTATGCATCCCCTTTCCCTTCAAATCTCTTTCTTCCATTCTCATCTCTTTTTTTTTTCAATTGGATTGTCTGTGTTACTACGGGTTTGGAGCTATTAAGAGGCTAGGGTACTTTGCAGTAAGCATACAATTTAAGACAACAACTCTCCTTCCTAGAATCTATCAGTAGCTGACAGTACAGCAGTAAATAGTAGTATTTTATGCATATTCTTGCCTATCCATGATTGTTGACAGGGTCAATCTAGTCTTGAGTGTTGGCCTATTGAGGTAACAGCAGTATTTGTTGTTTGTGAGTTCGTGATTTCGATGGTGTTTGTCTTGAGTCTAAAGCAGTAGTTCTCAACCTGTGGGTTTTGACCCATGGGGGGGGGTGTCAAAGGACCTTTTTTCAGGAGTTTCATACCTGATACCCTGCATATCAGATATTTGCATTAGACTTCATAACAGTAGCAAAATTACAGTATGAAATAGCAATAAAATGATTTTATGTATGGGGTAAACACAAAATGAGGATCTGTATTGAAAGGGCCGCAGCATTAGGAAGATTGAGAACTACTGGTTTGAAGGATGATATATCACAATTCACCCTGTCTTTGACTTTCAAATACTTGCTGTCCCCTCTTCCACAGTGTTCCCTGAGCCTTAGGGTGGTATGAATGTTATGTTTATCACTGAGTCCTTAGCCATCAATTATTCTTACCATTGTTTTATCACGAGTCTCTGAAGTACCTGCCCTTCACTGAATAAAGTTGCCTGATTAAAGTTGCTGGTGGTTTTTGTCTATAAATATAACATATTTAGATATTTAGAATGCAGTAAAATGCTGTGTGTAGTTAGTTAATAACAGGAGTGAATTCTCTCCTTGGACCTACAACCATACCAGTTGTGAGTTTTTGACATGTAATGCAGTTCCAGGTCTGGATTCCCTCCAATGAAGAAAGCCTCAAGTTCAGTCAGAAGGCATTTGGATCCTCCCATAACTTTTTTCTTTTGTTAATGCTGCTCCCTGCCTATTACTTATCTCAAGTTTGGAGACAAATCATAAGTAAAATCGAAGGCCTCCTCAGATATCACTCAATAAACAAGCTATTTGGATTTGTATCCACTGAGGATACAGCATTCCTTTAAACTTCCATAACTATCAACTGCATAAGTATGACAAATATTTGAGTTGATTCTAGCTTTGGGCTCATATGAATTAAGCTGCATGCACTTTGTTATCATGGACTTGATTTGAATATGTAGATGCTAAAACTCAACAAGGAAGCAAAGATATTTTAAAATGAAGACAATTCTGAGTTCTGTTGAGGAATGGAGGAAGGCCTTTAAATAGGAACTGTTAGTATTTAGTTTTCCATATTTTTGCATTTCTTATATTCTAGTAGAAAAATTTACTTTAGTCGAGTTAAAATAAAAACAAATATGGCTTTAAATCTAATAACAACATTAGAAAATCAATAATTTTCAATTCTCGGTAATTTATTTTTCCTTTCCTTCCCTTCAGAATCACTCTTCCTTTGCTTTTTTTTTTTTTTTTTTAGATAAGAGAAGATACTACATAGCAATATTTTTTTTTAAATCTTCTCAATATTAACAAACAGCTGTACTTTAAGTGAATCTGGGCAGGACTTGCAGGTGTGCATTGTGCCTGCTTATTTCTTTAAGTGTAGTGAAATAAAATACTTTGTAAGCAGAGGTGGTGTGTCTTATGAGCAGCTGCAGATGGGAATGGGGTGACAGGATGGCAGTTCTTATCCATAATACATGATCTCTGTGGAGCACTCATTCCTCCACAACAAGGGAGTTTGTCAGATTGCAAAGCAATAGAAAGGAAAGGAATTTACACAATAATCAACAGGAAAATGAAAGATACATATGTTAGAAAAGTTTCGCCTTTCTCCAGGGTTACTTTCTCTCTCCAGACTCCAGCATGAGTCTCATCCTCAGTGGTGTTTGAAAATTAAAAGAGAGCAAAGCTTTCTAGTCTTAAACACTAAGGATGATTTGTGGTTCATCATTTCCAGTTTCTAGAACATACCACACTGTATAGTTGTTTATGTTTATGGATACTCATAAAGGCAGTTCATTTGAACTTTTAAGAATTATGATAATGCATGGGGTTTTGCAACTGATCAGTACTCTCTGTATACTTTCACATTCTAGAAAAAAGAAGAGAAATGCTGTGCTACCTGTGAATCAGCAGCAGTCTTCTAGTGACATTGAGATATTGTGACACGGTAGAACACAACATACTAAGAGACTAACAATAGAAGGGAATTCAAACCCTTAACTTCTACGTATAGTTCTTGGAGTAAAGCATTGTATGAAACTGTAATGCTATTTCCAAGTATATGGATGCATTATTTTATCAGCTAAAATGAAAATTGATACCTGATACTATAGTTTTCATCTTTAATGTCCCCTCAAGATCATGCATTTAAAGTTTGGTCTCTAAGGTCGAGCTATTAGAAGGTCCTAGAACCCTAGGGAGATCTGACCTAGCTGGAGATGGTTAGCTCTTTGGAGGATGCCATTCTCAGAGGATTCTCAGATTCAATCAAAATTCCACCACTCTTGTCATACCACATTTCTGAGCTTGAGATTCTGCCTTGCTAAAAGGGTAAAGCAGTGGGTCCAGTTGATGGTAGACTGAAGTTTCAATACTGTGAAGCAAAATAATTGTGGCTGTTTTTGTCTGTTTGTTTTATTTTAACTCAAGGAAAGTGGGGTTTATTTTGGCTGGAACTTTGAGCGTATAGTACATGTTGGTGGAAAAGGCAGAAGAGCAATGAAGTTGCTGGGCACATCGCCTCTAAAGTCGGGAAGCAGACAGAGATGAATACTCTGTTTCTTCTTCACGTTGATTTTTTAGAGGTATTGTTTTGTATGGTGACAGAAAGCCAGTTAAAACAGCATGGAATCTGAACCCATTTAGATCACTTAAAGCTCACCTTATGGAGATAACTAGATGAATAAAAGAAGCAATTCAGAATTATTTCAAAGTACAATAGTATTATTATTAAGGATAATGGTGGATTTTAATAAGTTATAAAATCCACATTGTGATGGTTAATATTGACTGCCAAATTCACAGAAAGCAAAATTACCCATTAGATAAGTCTCTGCCCACACCGATAAGGGATTACCAATGGCTTGCCTGTGAGCATGGCTATGGGGAAATTTCTTGCAATAGGAAGACCCATCCTAAATATGGGTGTCACTATGCCCTGAGCTTGGTTCTCAGTTACCAGAGCAAAAGCATTCATCTGCATGTTTCCTGAATGGAGACGCAATGTGATCACCTGCTCTTCCACTCCCTCCACCAGGACTTTTCTATTCCGAGAGGATGCTCTCCTCAGACTGTAAGCTTAAGAAGGAATCCTTCCCACCCCCTTAAACTACTTCTTGCCAGGTATTTGCTCACCACAACCAAATTAATATGGAAGCTTGGTACTGAAAACTAGGACTGTTCCTGCAAGACATCTGACTGTTCGGGAACTGAGACTTTGAAAGCCTGTTTGAGAAGAATGTGGAAGAGCTTGCAGCTGTTAGATAAAAAACCCCAGAGAGCTTTCTTAAATCTCCCAACATAGTATTTCTATTTATTATTTGGAAATTTCATATGGTGCATCACTTCCCATTTCTTCCAGGTCTACCCTCCTACCCTTGCACTCCCCCCTGCCCACAAAATAATAATAAAAAAATTTCAGTCCAATTTATGTTGCTATGTATTCACTAGAACATGGTCAAACTTCTGATAGCTAGACCCTTAAAGAAACTTGAATCCTTCCCCACTCTCTACCCCCATGTCCTATCAGAAGCTATCAACCATGAAGAAATATCATCTTTATCATATTTTTAAAGGACTCTCTTCAATTGCTTCATGTGTGGACTTTCTTATTTGCATGGGGTGTGTCATAGAAGCCTTTAATGTGTCTAATTCTCAGCTATGAGTCAGCAATTATTAATATTACTGCAAAATAAGCTTTGTTGTCTATAACAGCTGGCAGCAGCATGGATCATAGACTTCCACGTTGATTTTTGTGGCAGTACTGACTGTGGACATCAACATGCCTTCCAGGCATCATAGATGTCAGCATGGCCTCAGGTGGCAGAATGGACCATGGGCACCAACATGGCCTTCAGCTTTTGGTGGCAACAGAGACCCACAAACCATAGAAGTCTTTGGAGGAGGCTTAATTCAGAAAATGAACTGTTCTTTATCTCCAAGATGTTTTTCAGAGTCAGGGTGACCACATGATTGGGTAGGACTCATACAAAATCACGCTAGGCCACTCTTCTAGGTCAAAGCTCCAGGACACTGAGCACTGCCCTGCTTTCATGGCTTGCAGTTGTTGAGCAGTGCTGTGACCCCCCAAACTCTCCCCTAGTAGGTCTAGATAGGCTTTGGCCTAGCAGGTGGTGACATGCTGGCCCAGTCGCTTGAGAATCAGCCTTATTTAGCATTGTCTGCCATGACCATACTCCTATACCTGTCACATCTTTAGTTCGATTTATTTCTGCAGTACACCAGTACATTCTGTCATCTTTCCCTCCAATTCCATGAAACTACTTTTTAAAAGCATCTTCCCATAAAAGCTGACTTCTTGTTGTCATTATTGTTGATGTTCCAGAGATACTGAAAGGCTCTCCAAGTTCATACTCAGCCTCTGTGTCTCACTGTGAGTCTCTCAGAGTCCTTGGAGTGGCCAGAGCCCCTACCCCCCAAAGGATGCTAGTGGCCACCACCATCTGGATTCTCCCAAGCAAGCAGACCTTACTAGTCAACTTGGGTAGGAGCTTACAAAAAAATTGCTGAGGGTGTTGAAGACAGTAGCTAATGTAATTCAGAGTGGAAGGAAGACTCTCCCATTCATGTGATATTCTGTCAAAAAATGTGATTGCATTCTGCCCATATCCTGAGAACCTCAACAAGGATGTATTTAACAGTATGATCTAATTTATTTGGGTGGTAGGAAATTTCAAGATAGATTAACATTCAGGCTGTGGCATGGTTACTTCTTACCTCTCTTTTGCAGGTTTGCTGTGAAAAAGAGGGTTGAAAGAAAGAATATAAAAAGGTGAAGCTTGTAGAGTAAGATTGTGCATATGCTTAATGTTCAACCAAGGCCAGTGCTGAAAAAGAGGCTTTTGTTGTCAAAGAAACAACATTGTTATTCTGTCTTAACCCAGTAGCAAATGTACTCTGAAAGGATGACTCCAGACTTCTAAGGCTCTGACTTGAGAAAATGCCAATTTATCTGAAAGGAGGGCCTGCACTAGGTAATGCATTTGGAGGAGTCTCTGCTTCTTTAAGACAACTGCCTAAGGAAGCTGTGATACAAGGGGGAGTAAGGAATAGCATAGTACTTAATAGCAACATCTAAGTGACAATGGTTTAGGAGGTCTGAAAGACTCCAAATTTAGGGGTTGTGGAGTGTTGTTCCGTGCAGTTAGAGAAAGAAGCTGAAACTGTGTAATAGGTGGCAGATTTGGGACTCCAGGAGATTCTGAGAGGTTGCTATGTAAAAGTATCAAAGTGAAGCCCAGGTTGTAATGGAGACCCCAGGATATTGGTGATACCAGGACAATGGAATATCCACTGAACTATTCTGCAGGGGTAGAGTGTAGTTAGTCCAAGAAAGTGGCTCTTCCCACCAATGCATCTGGAATGTGCTTGTGGCATCATTGGTACTACACACTTCTGTTAAGACTGGCCAGGATTGAAGAATGAAGATTTTAATATATCAAACGATATACATCTGCCCATCATGACATACGTTAGACAGCTTTGAAGTAGTTCTCCTTCCTGCCATACTTAGTTGTCTGCTCTAAATGTCATATCGAAGCCAGACATTACCAACTTTTTTGTTTACATTCATACTCATTTAACTGACTCTTAGCATCATCCATTGTGAACCCTGTTAGTTTATAAATGTGTGAAGATATTTTTGCTTCTGATCTTAAAAAATGTGACACTGAGTGAGTGAAATTTAAGTTATTTTAAAATTTGTTATCCTGGTTGTCCGTAGGAAAATAAAAACAAAAAGTTTAGTTCAATCAAAATTTCAAAACAGTTTCCACTTATATATTTAGTTATAGAGCAGAGCTATGAAGGAGAGGATGAGAAGTGGTCTTATCATTTCATTTTTATTTTCTTTCTCATTTTCATATTCTTAAAGAAAGCATAAGAACAGAGGACAAAGGAAATGCTCGCTACTTGTTAACTTCTTAGTCCAAACCCGACTCAGTTTTGATAGCTTGACAGGAACCCACAGAAAAACAATTTGTTTAGATGTACAGCCACATTACAGTGCCATCCATCTTCGACCTCCATAAACAGGCCTCACAGCAGCACAGCACATGCCAGCTAGGCTGCATCAGATAGAACGGAGTTGATTTTCCTGTCTAGAAGAGCTAGTGTTGAATTCTCACAAATTGGACTACTCATGTTGACAAATAGGCTGCAAGCTCAGTGTACCTTATTCCAGAACAGTCTTAGAGATGAGAAAGCAGGGAGAGCTTGAGGGGCCAGGCTACACAGTACACTGTTCACTGATTCAAAGGGCTAAGCAGTCTCCTGCCCCTTCTTAGTCCTTCAAGATCCATGGCAAAAGCAAAGAGATGGAAGGAAGGCTTACCTATAGAGTTCCCCTTCTGCACAATACTGTCCTCGAACTCATCCCAACAATGTCTTCCATTTTCATTAATCCCATGCAATAGTTCTTCTCTGTGGGGTGGCAGTGAGAAAGAAGTTATGGTTTTCACTTGATCCTCTAAATTCCCACATTTCCATGCATGGTTGACTGAGTCCAGGGTGGAACATCACTGACTATGTACTATTATAGAATGATTTTTTTTATTTCAAGATGAATCACAGTTTAGAAATATTTATCTGTTTCTACTCTTTTTATTCGTCTAATTACCTGCAAATATTCTAGCAGATTTGTTAATAAAACAGATGACTAGACATCGGCCTCACAAAACCCTATATATATTCCAGGTTTACCTATCTACAGTCTTACAGAGTACCTAGGCATATTTATGCAAACTTTAGAGTTTAACATAATTTCTTCCAGAATATGCCCTGCTATAACAGCTGTCTGTGACAGCAGCCTCAAGAATAAGTTAGGTTTCTTTTTAGCCCGAGAGTTTTATATTTGGCTTAATTTACATGGCTGCCTATGAGTTTATGGAATACTCAATTATTGTTCACAGCTAATGTATAGTACTGCATATCTTATGTGATATTGGGAATCAATTTCTATTTAAATTTGCTTCAAAATTGCATTTAATACGATGTGTAAGTCTTTGGTGATGAAGGGAAAGACGGATGTCAGAACCAAATAAGTAGGGCCAGAGAAAATAATTTAAACTTCTTATATCTGAAATTGTGTACGGCAGTATGATGTAATCAAATAATTATAGAGACTGAACCACCTCCCTATTTTTTGAAAAAAGCGTTGGTGACAAAATGATTATTTTATCCAGTCTTGTGCGTTACTGGTGCTGGCTGCAACTGCATG